>NW_027279726.1:0-43996 GCF_046629955.1 Centroberyx affinis
TACTCATTACATAGTGTCATAAGTTTGACATGTTTAAAATGTTGCACATTGAAGAACAGGTTGTAATAATAAACATGTATGCATCATCTGGAGTGTTGTGATGACATGTTAGGTCTTATTGTTCTGTGCTGTCTTCCCAGTTTTCCACGGAAATATCAGCCAGGATGTTGTCATCATAGTCCATGATTGGGTTTTGCGTTGTTTTCGGGGTGGATTTTGATTTACCTTTACGTGTAAAGGTGTGTTTGGGTGGTTTGGTAGGGGTCTTTGTAGCAGATGTAGAGGGTTGTTCTTCAGCAGGCCAAGTGTTAATTGTGGTGGCACAGGTTGTAGGGGTTGCAGTGTGTTCTTGTTGTTCAGTGTCTGTGGGTGTGCTGGATTGGTTGGCAAGTACTTGAGCCATGGCGATGACTTGGTCACGATAGACATGAAGTTCAACATTGTCCAGCATCAGCAGCGCTTCCTCAATTTCGTCTGGTGACATTGTGTTGTATGTACTCGTGAGCACGGTTGTTAGTACAGCGTCGGGGATTCTGTGTGTGGTTTCTGTATCATCAGCAGTGGAAACTGTGATTTGTACAGAGGTTGCAGTGTTCAGTGTTTTGCACTTCCGTCGTTGGTTGCATTTAGTGCACTTGTAGCTGAGAGAGGCACAGTTGACAGTTGGTATAGTTTGTCCGCAGCTGCACAAAAAGGTTTTGGTGACAGTTGCGCCTACAACCTCTCCACAGATGGTTTTTGGCTGTTCATGTGGTGTAGTGACACAAGGTCCTGATGCGTCAACTTGTGTTGAAGATGTGTCCCTTGTTGTGCTCAGGGACTTTGTTCCACTAAATTCACGTACAGAAACCTCTCGAAAGATATACCAGTTATCAATGTCCAGTGTTGGTTGGCCCCAGACAGTTAGGTCGATGGTGTTGGTGGCGTCACCGATCAAGAAGACGGTGTATGGCAGTAAACTGCCTGAGGCCACTCTGTTGGATCCTGTAGTTCTTTTGGCCAGCACTTTCCCACTGATGGTTATCTGTAGAGGTTTAGGGAAGAGAAAGGCAAGTCATGAGCAAAAAGTAATATGTAGATGAGAATTGTAATTGTAGTGTTATCATTGGAGAATGTTCTATAATATGTAATAAGGAAGAAATTGGGCAATGCTTGTAATGTGTTATATCTTGTTTGTATAGAAAGTAACTTGTGATGGAGGAATATTTCAATTACAATTCCTTTCTTAGTTAAGTGGTAGTGTATGAGAAGCAATGTGTTGGGGTATGTTTGCACAAGATGTTATCATATGATGTTCATGACATATTAGAAGGTATTGTGTAGGTGATGTAAGTATTTCCATGTGTGGGAGTAGATGATAGACAATAATGTGCACATATGAAAAGTAGTAGATTAGGTGTTGTGTGGGGTCAGTAATGACTGTAAAGTGCAGGTGTCTATTGTGTGATTGGATTTTAGTACTGATTACAGGTGGACAGTTGTTATAGTACATAGGACAGATTGTGTCAATGGAGGAGGATTTAGCTGTGTGGGTGTATTAAAGTCAGGGATAATTGTTACAGTGAAAGAAACTTCTGTAAGGAGTATGTACGTATTTGCAAGTAGTGTTATGTAAAGGAAATTATGTTGTAGCTAATGGGGAATTTAGCTGTAACAAGAATGTAGATTTGTATGTGGGTATATTGACATGTTTTGTAATGATTGTATTGGCATGAATATTGAGAAAGTGTAGATGGTAACACTGTAGTAATTATAGCTCTAAGTGCTGTGTAGCTGCAATGGTTGTGTGAATTGTTTGTATGGAAGCAGATAAATTACAGGAAATTTCATGAATGTGTTTGTCATAAGTGGGCATGTAATAAAGTGTGTTAGTGCTGTATGTGAAAAGTGTGAGTGATTTGTGAGAATGTATAAAAGAATGTGCTATGTTGCCAATGTAAGGTGATGCTGAGACACAGAGTACATACAAAATAATTAAGTAGCGTGTGCACGGTGTAGGTAAATGTTGATGTGTAGTTTATTGGTGATATGGTTTAGAAGTTAATGCAATAGATATACTATTGTACAGGGTACACACAATGGAAGGATTCTTACCCGTTGATAGTTGGTTGCTTGGGCGTAGACTTGGGAAACAGTCATGCATGTTTCCGCAGGTTTGTAGGTGCTGTCATATATGAAGTTCAGTTTTCTTATGCAGGATACTGTAGACCATGACGAAAACTTCACATCCATTTGGCCCTCATTGGTTCGTGAAGGCACCAGTGTGGTGTTTTGCAACTTCAGTGGTGTTCTAAAACACAAATGAGGTAGTTAAATAAGCTGTAAGTGTTTGAAGTGAACAATTGATTAACGCCATTGACAGGAAGACAATTATGTTACAGTTCTTGAAATACTGTGAAGATTGTAGTGTTGTTTTGTGGTTTGTTGGTTTTCATAGCAAAAGAGGATGGCAATGTTGATGTTATTATGAAATAGCTGATTTCAAATGTATTGAGTGTTGAACAGGAGGTGCAGGTGAAGTGTGAGAATGAATGTGGTATGGACGTGTGTAATGAACTGTGTGTGGTGAGTTGTTTAGCACACTTTCTTGTAGGGAAATGTTTCTCTTAATTGATGAATACTGACAATATATGTTTGGAGATGTCAGATAATGAAAGAGAAATGACGCTTGTGATGTTATATGGCAGTCACAACTCTGTGGTTGTTTATTGTGGTGTTTGTGGGTGGTATGTTTGTGGTATTGGGAATAGAAATTACAATAAATGTTTTTGTCATTAATTGCAATTTAGAGTACTTACTTGTTGGTTTGGGCACTGCAAAATGTGGGGTAGTCTTTGGCACTGAAGGCTACAATGTGGGTGAACTGGTCCTCTTCTTGAAGCACAGCATTGAAGTATTTTTTGGAGTCGTCATTTGCATATGACTTCAAATGGCTAATGTTGTGGATGTAGCCGCACAGCTCCATCTTGCCCACTTTTGCTGGAGTTGCCATTCTTGTAAAGTACTGAATTAAGAGGAAAAGACAACTTTATGGTTAGTTACTGTACCAAAATGTGTATAGGCAAGAGAAATTCAGCTGTGCGCCATGGTGGATTGATAGAATAAGTTTTTATTACAGCCAAGTAATACAACAGGTGATTTGACTAGTACGCCCTCTGCACATTGTTATGCTAATTGGATGAACTGGTGCATGACAAGTTTGTGTGGCAACTGTGTTTTTGTGATGTACTGACGATGATTCAACAAGCAACAGAAATGTTATGGATACAATAATGACATATATAATGCTACAAATGTAAGACTGCGGGTATGTTGCAGAGGAATGTAGTGAAGGCCATAGCTGACAGCAGGAAGTTGTAATACAGTGGTATTGAAATTCAGAACCATGGAGAAAAATAATGTGAAGAGTTCTATGAGGACATCTTTAAGCAGAGATGGGGAAGTACTTAGTGAAAATAGCTGCTGAGTTATGTAACTTCTATGTCAATGTGCATATTCACTGTATGTACATGATGTCACATGTGTTTTGTATTATTGTGGGACATTAAAATACACACTCCTCATTGTGTGGGTGTCATTTGATTGTATGTAGCTGTGAATTTATAGCTAGCACCTGTGATTTTACTGTGAAGATGACCATGTGGTGATGTAATAGGATATTATGAAGAGCCAGTTCACATTTGAGCACTTTCACAAACACGGCTGTCATGCTGAGACAATGGTATAAAGCCAACGTTCTGCCATACATAGCTGTCTGTGATTACGTTTTGTTTGTTGTAACATAGCCCAATGTGTAACACAATACAGTTGTTGTGCCTGACATATGTTTCCATGTTGGTTGTCAGCGGAGTAAGCTAGATACTGAAAAATAAAGTAAAAGCTAGATGATCGAGGGGCACAAAAAATAACATTATTGAAGAAGGCATTAGCCTGTTAGCATTAGTGACGCGAGAACGGTTAATTAGGTGGCTGTCTGATAACAGAAACAGAAGTCAATGGCAAAACCCTGTATTGTGTTCACATGATGTTGAAGCACAAAGTACAGATATAACCGTAGCTTTTGAACATTGTTGGCGAAGGTGAGAAAATAGGCATACTGAGTTGAAGTACGGCAGTAACTGTTTGTGATAAAGGTTTACACCTTGGGTCAAATCGACGCTATGTGGCTAAGTTGTTATTAGCGTGTGTATGGGAAACTATGTGGGATTCCATGTAGCGTAGCATCACAAAACGGCTTTGTAACTCAAATGCTCACTGTGGTTGTGGGTATAGTATTGTGTGTATGCCCGGCATATAATGGTTATAACGTCGTTCGTTTTTACCGAAATAGGTTTTTGGGGGCTGATAGCTGTATAGCCTAGTAGCTGTAATGCTAGCACGATGATGAGTCCGACTGATAAGAGTAACAGGCAGCGGCCGGATTCCACCGGTGGCGGCTGCGTCGCGTTCCGGCTGCGACGCGGCCGCCGGAGCTGATCGTGGCCACTCTACAATGCTTGTGATTCCACCAGACGCGCCGCAGCGCGTTTCAGAAGCGGCTCTCCGCTCTGCTCCGCTAAAAATACGCGCCTAGTCTATTTTTGACGGAAGCCGCGTCGAGCCCCGTCAAGCTGCACAGAGCAGATCGAGCTGGGCAGGAAGTCAGACACAGGAACGGTAGAGCATCAGGTGAATTTTCAAAATAAAACACCCTGTGCAGACTCCTGATCGTATATCACATCATCTACGTTATAACCGAGGAGAAAAGGAAAAGAAATGCAAGTGTTCTCCTCCTGCTACAGGCACTGTATGTGAAATATAGATACGAAATAATTATGAGGATGAATGTATTTTTAACAACTAAAACACAGCCATAAATCTTTGATCCATGTCGTTCATAACTGGACTTAGCCTAACTGTATTAACTTTGTCTGTAGGCTACAGCACAACAAAGTAGGAAATAACAACAATAAACAGACAAAAAAAGAAACCATGTAACTACGTAGCCTACTGGTAGAAGCACAAAAATCAAGGAAAAATGACCAAATCAGCAAGTTGGCCAGACAAAACGCTCCGCTCCTGAAACGCTCCCGGTGTGGTATGAAGTCGTGCAGAGGACGGAACAATACTGCGTCGCAGCCAGAACGCGGCGCAGCCGCTCCCGGTGGAATCCAGGCGTTAGGTTCGTAGGTAATAATACCAAAATAAGTGAGGGTAAATAGAATGCGCAAAGTACAGGTTTTTGTCTTGCAAAAGTCACGTACTCGGCATAGTATTTTGTGGTGGGCACCATATTATATTGTGCTTTGCTTGTCAGAGGTTTAGCAGCTATATTGGCAAGGAAAGTTTCCGTGAAGAGTGGCATGGAGTGTGGTAGCATTAAGTTTGGCTCGCAGCTTTCAAAATGGAGGAGTTCGCCGGAATTGTAGCTAGTGGCGTACAGTTGATGGTGAGGCCAAGACATGTATCTTTGAATTAATTAGGCATGTGGAATGCGAAGAAATTAAGTTTCACATAGCTGTTTTGTTGAATCACCAGTTCGAATGTTGGCTAGTAATGGCTAGACATTCAGTGTGCGATTGAGGCTAGTTTAATAGCACAGGCGTCAGTTATAACTGTCTGTGCAAGAATACAGAACTGTATCAGACCCTCTAAAAAAATACTTGTGGTAAATCAGTATTGTAGTACGCAATATTATTTTACATACCTTTGTCGTAACGTTTGCGGCACAGAAGGTAGTCGGTTCGTTGTTGTGTTGTCCTCTTGTGCTGTTAGTCTTCTTCTGAGTACGATGTAGCTGCAGCCTGGCAGATATTGCTCATGTTTGGGAAACGCCTCCTGCTGGGCGGAAGTGACGCTGCCTGTGCGGAAAGTAAACTGGCTGTTCTTTACTTTTGATGTTGTTGTTGTTTGTTTTAAAGGGAGTTGTTTTACCCCATGTTGGTGAAACAATACTGTTGTAAAAGCGGTTGCACTAGGTGTTTGTTTTATATTTTATTTCAGTGTTAGCGTTAATCCAATTGCCGGTTCAGAACAAATTAGCCTTAAAAATAAAAGCGACGAAATTGACAGATTTGTATTCTTCTTCTGCTTCCTCTTCTTTTATGTTGTATGTGGTGTGCAGCGTAATGGGTTTAAGTGACACCAAGTGGCCATAAATAGTAGTGATGTAAAGTATTAAAAGTATAGCTGATGGTAAGACATGAGAAACACTTGCAAATGCCACTTTGGCATGAATTAGTAGCATTTGATATGACATTCTTTCAATTAAATATTGATATATTGAACAGCTATATAGATTATAGTGTTGCGCCTGTAAGACATTTTATTCACTGCGGTAGTTCTCATCTTTTATTCTGGCTGTTGTTTACATCCTACCTCAGGCCTGTCTTAGAGAGGCATTACAACACCTGGTTGACCAGATATCTAACATGGACCACAGACTTCCAGATTCTCTGCTCATTGTTCATGGGGAGTTCAACAGAGCAACAGAGCAAACCTCAGCCACAAACTGCCAAAAGACAGACAGCACATTAAGTGTCCTATCAGGGAGAAAAACACACTGGACTATTGCTATACTATATTATTATCTATTATGTATTGCTCTGTTGCTAGTGCAGCTTTGGGACTCTCTGATTACTGTCTGGTTCAGTATCTGTTGACTTACAAGCAGAAATTAAAAGCTGCTAAGCCAGTGGTGAAGACTGTGAGGAGTTGGACCAAGGAGGCAAAGCTAGAGTTACAGGCTTGCTTTGACTGCACTGATTGGAACGTTTTTTAGGCTGCTGCTGCAGACCTGGATTATCTCATGATGACACTGTGACATGTTGCATCAGTTTTTGTGAGGATATGTGTGTGATGACCTAAACCTTCTGGACATACAACGACAAACCCTGTTTACTCCAAAATGTAGGCAGGTTCGCCAGGCCAAGGAGAAGGTGTACAGAAGTGGGGACAAGATCCTGTACAATCAGGCCAGAAACACATTGATGAAAGAGAGCAGAGTAGCAAAGAGGTGCTACACTGAAAAGCTGAAAAACAGGTTTTCAGCCAACATCCTGGTGTCAGTGTGGAGAGGCTTTCAGGAAATCACAAGTACAGGAGACCATCCCCCCACACTAAGACAAACTTTCAACTGGGTGACTACCTGAATGTGTTTTGCTGCAGGTTTGATAATCCCACATTCACAGCCCACACCCACTTTGACCACGTCAAACAATTATCTTCACCCTCTGCCACCCGCTCACCTCTCTTACTGACCCCCCCACCTGCACTCAGGATGTGTGAAGAGGACATGAGTAAGCTCTTTCAGACACAAAAGAGCAGGAATACACAAGGTCTAGACGGTGTGTCACCCTGCTGCCTGAAAGTCTGTCCTGTCCAGCTAGCTCCCATCTTAACACACATCTTCAAGAGATCACTGCAGTTGTGTGAAGTCCCCTCCTGCTTCAAATGGTCCACGATTATCACACTCCTCAAGGAACCGTCTATCACAGGATTAAATGACCATAGGTCTGTTGCCCTGACATCTGTGGTCATGAACTTGTTTGAGAGGCTGGTGTTGGCCCACCTGTAGGACATCACAGGCTGGATGCTGGACCCCCTGCAGTTTGCTTTCTGGGGGTAACAGGTCAGTTGATGATGCAGTCAATATGGGACTGCATTACATCCTGCTACACCTTGACTTCCTAGGGACATACATAAGGATGCTGTTTGTGTACTTCAGCTTGGCATTCAACACCATCATCCCAGAAATCCTGTGTTCCAAACTTACCCAGCTTGTTGTGGTAGCTTTCACCTGTCAGTGTATCACAGACTTCTTGACAGACAGGAGGCAGCAAGGGAGGCTGGGGAAAACCACATCCAGCTTCGTAGAATCAGCAGTGGTGGCCCTCAGGGATGTGTGCGGTCCCGTGTGCTCTTCTTCCTCTATACAAATGACTGCAGTGCAAGAGACCCATTTGTCAAACTCTTGAAGTTTGCAGGCGATACAACAGTTATTGGGCTCATGTGAGACAATGATGACTCTGCATTCAGACAGGAGGTTTAACAGCTGTCCCTCTGGTGTGGTCATAACAACCTGGAGCTGAACAAGGTCAAAACTGTGGAGATGACAGTGGATTTCAGGAGGAGCCCCCCCTCACCATAGTTAACAGTAATGTGTCTGGTCTAGAAACCTTCAGGTTTGTGGGATCCACAATCCCCCAGGACCTAAAGTGGGTGTCCAACATAGACACACTCATCAAAAAGGCCCACCAGAGGATGCTTCCCATGCCAGCTGAGGAAGTTCAATATGCCTCAGGATTTGCTGATCCAGTTCTAGCCTGCAATAATTCAGTCTGTTTTCTGCACATCCATCACTGTCTGGTTTGCAACAGCCACTCAACAGGAGAGGAACACACTACAAAGGACAGTCAGGACTGCAGAAAAAATCATTGGTGCTGACCTGCCCTCCATTTAGGACTTAGACATCTCCAGAGTCAGGATGTGGTTCAGGAAATATCACTGCAGACCCATCACATTCTGGACACAACCTGTTCCAACTCCTGCCCTGTGGTAGGCGCTACACAACACTGTACGCTAAATCAACCAGACACAAGAATAGTTTCTTCCCACAGGCTATCACGCTGATGAACAATGAAATTACTTAAATGACAGAACCATCCCTGTGTAATAAACCTGTAACACCTACGTCATGTATACAAGTCATGCCTTCCTCCACCCCAAAAAACAAAACAAAACATAAAAACAACAGGAGAGCAGGGATGTTCTCCTGCTGTAACTTCCCCATCATCATTGTAATTCGTAGAACAGCTGATTTGTGTATATAATATATCATATTTATTCCAGCATTTATTCCAGCATGTTTGCACTCTGCACCATTGCACTACTGGTCCAGTGTTGTTTACATATGTGTATATATTCTTTTTATACTTTTGTATTCTATCTTATATTTCTTTATTTCATTTAAATATGTAGCATATTTGTACATAGTAGTTAGGTGTTTAGGGTTGCCTCTGTCCATTTTGTTGTCCTTGTTTTTAGTTGTAGCCTATATTTATTCTGTGTAAGTACATAATGAGCAATGAAAAATTCAGAGTCAAATTTCTTGTATGTGTACATAGGTGGCCAATAAAGCTGATTGTGATTGTGTTTCTGTATGTTTTTATTTAATACGTTGCACATGTTCAAAACAAAACGCAATTTGGTGCTATATAAACAGTATAAGCTATAATATTATATTATATTACATATCAGGTCACAGGCTGAGAGGTAACAGCTCCAAGACATGATATTATAGTTACATAGACACTGAAGTATAAATGGGTGGACACTGAGGTACTATTAGTTGAATTAGTAGATATAACTTATCCAGAAAAAAGATGGGAGATGGCAGCAGTTGTAACATTTGAGTTGAAATGTTTGTTGTAGTAGGTATGTAGATGTTTGTTTAGGCTGTTACCACAACACACAATAATTGTATATGTCATAATGAGTTCATGCCAGAAAGATAACAGGGTAGATGGGAGAGACAATGGAGGGGGGTGCCACTAAATAACCTTAATATGGTTTTGTATGGTTGTATTTTTTTTCCGGGGAATAATAAATAAAATGTTTTTAAACTTCAAGAGTGCATTTTCTCAAAGGTGACACACTGACTCCAGCCCAATAGGTGGCAACATACATTTGCATTTGGATGGCAGTCGCAGTGGAAGTCAAGCGGAAGGAGACAGGTGAGTTCCTTTAGTTGCTTTAAAACTGATGGAGGAGAAGACGAGAGGTGACGTTCGCCATTATATGTGTCCAACATTATTACATTTTCTGAAAGGAAACATGTAGATGGTAGTGTATGTAATGTGTAGCTTATAATGTAACGTATGCAGCTAATGGTTCGCAACGTCAAAAAGGTGGCCGATGAACATGTAGTGGTACTATTATTTGTTGTTTTTGCGGCTGGTACGCTAAGCTAATGCTGCTAACGCTAATTCCAAACGGCTTGTTAGCAGTGAAAGGTAAAGCCTGTGCTAGTGTAGCCATTTTGAAGTAACTACAGGGTTTGCTTATGGCGTAGCGTTATCGGGGTTATTTTTTGCTGTAGCTAGTCCAGCAGTGTAGCATGTAAGGGCATATCAGCGTTTAGCAGTAAGCTGTACAATGTTACATTTGAAATGGTGTTTGGTAGAAAGCAGTGCACAGTTACATGAATCACGTTTGATGTCCAAACTGGATATTTAGGAGGTTAATAAGTTTCATGTCAAACAAGTTTTTGTCATAATCTATAAATGAATGCCAAAGATAAATCTAAATTAGCATTTTACTATGCACAAATTCATTCAGAGATCTGAATAACTTAATGCATGCAACAAATGAAAGTAAGTGTATTTATGAATATAGGTATAGTACATATAGATATGAAAATGGCAGTTACAAAGCGTCGTCTTTGATGCATTTAAGTGGGTTCCGACATCATGAAATTTAGAGTCAACTGTCAAAAAGCACACCACATAGGCTAGAGGTTATTTTGTTAGAAAAGCGAAATCAAATGAAAAACAATAAGCTATCATGGTGGCTATGAAAAGATAATGTGAGTTTAGTATTTTGTTGTATTTAAGACGTCCCTGTTTGGCAGTTGAGTGTGAAGTTCCGGATGTCGGAGTGCAGTTAAAACCTGTTAAACCCGGCGGACCTGATACCGGGTCCACCCCACCCCCTCAGTTATGAAAAATCGTGATGGAAGATGGTGTATTAATAGAAGATATGAATGTTATGCTGTTTTGAAAAGATGGGGTTTTCAGCTTTTAGAATATGTAAACCAATTGTATGTTGACCAAAATATGTCTTATTACTAACTATTTTAACAATTAAGTCTTACAAATATAAACTTCGTAAATATAAGAGCAAGTTGTGATCAAAGATCGGATATAGTTTTCTCTTAAGTCTCCAATAACATGCTTGGTATCGCTGGAAACTCGAAATTCCGAGCTTTCCGATGGCAGTAAATGCACCTCGCAAATGGAACGATACAGTCCGCCATTTCCGGGGAAAAATTGCAGTCAAACTTCACATTATACATGCATACTGCCAAAAATCTATGTTCTTGCTAAAACATTTCACTAAGGCTTATGTTAGTTTCGCCAAAAACGGCACATTTTAGTGACTAACGTTTCTGCTGTAACTTAAGAGCACACGGGAGTTAAAACGATCGTCAGGGGGGATTCCCCAGCCATTTTAGTGCAGACAGACTGAATCTCTATAAAGGGTGCAGTGGCTCTACGTCGCCCTCTGGTGGCCGCATCGAAGCACTGACACCAATGAGCTTTCTGTTCCTCTGAGTCAGACGAACCTGTGGATACCTAACACAGCACTGAGGACCCTTGCATTCTCCATTAATCTGCCTGAATAGCATGTAGCTCTTCAGACATATTTGAATATTGATCCATAAGCATTGTGTTTATTACTATTTCAATGTTTTTGGGAGATGTATGTTATTTGTAACATGGCTATATGGAAATGAATAGTGTTTTGAAGTAAAACTCCTAGTAAACAAATACCATGTAAACAGTAAACTTGACCAAACCTGGAGACCGCCTGAGTATATTTTTAGGAATTGTATCATAAATGTTGTATTTTAATGTATTTCCATCAAATTTACAGTTACCGTTGTAGTCATAACCTAGGAGAAGACATTCAGTTGTGTTATTATCCATGGGATCCTGGTTATAATGGTGATATTACTGTAAAATTTAGAATTATATACTAGGCAATGGTGAAAATTGTACTTTTTCCTTTATTGCATCTCCATTTACTCTGGAATGGTAACAGATGTAGGTTTACTTGCCACATGCCATTGTGTGTTTCTGTTTTGTATTGTGTTTGTTTTTTTCTTATGATGTGAATAAATAAAACCTACAAACTTTGTGAGTGTTTAATTGACATTGGCATTGTGATATACAGCAATGGCTGAAGGTCACAAATTCTGTTGATGTGTAATGAAATAAACAGTGTTCTCTTGTACTAATGTTACAATAGATGTTGTTTTCACTGCCCTAGTAAAAGTGATACCCTTTTCAGGCATGCTGTTTGGGTTAGATGCCTTGTGCTACAGTGTGATAGTTATTTGTGTAGTGGGCTGGGGCTAGAACTGAATGCCTCAAAGAAAGCCGTTGATTTATGTTGCAGAATTATTATCATGTTGGTTTTTTTCACATGTATGTTTGATAGGGACAATGCACATAAATCAACATTAATGAAATTATAAATGAGATGATTGGATTTTAGAAATAACCTGTATTTACAACTGAATGCATCAAATGTTGACAATAATATTTGTAACCATAGTTGTAGCATAGATATTTATTTCATGGAATAGTTTCTGTGCAGCTGCGCACAGGGAAACATTAGCTGTAATAATGATTTGGGTCATATTAGTACACAACACTAATTTATGTCTCATATTTTTCAGATGCCACGAAAGAAGAATTTTCGCCAGTCCGAGGCAGCAAAGCGCAGGAATGCAGCTCGTGCTGAGGTTGTGCCACCTCTAAAAAAGGCTCAATGCTTAAAGCTTGTGACTCCTGAAAAGGAAGCACAGCTTTCCATATCAAAGCTTGTGAATCCAAATATGGAATCTCAGCTTTTCATATCAAAGCATGTGAATCCAAAAATGGAAACACAGCTTTTCCCATATCCTGTCAATGTGTGTCATTGGTGTCATACCTCTATCAATACCTGTCATTGCTCTATAAATACTCTCCAATGCTCCGTGAATTCTGATCAATACCCTACTGGGATTCTCAGAAAGTCTAAGTCACATGCTATTGTGAAAGACTGTGAGAAGCACGCACAACCAAATGTTTCCAATTGTCCCTCTGACCTTGGAAGTGTATCATGTGATTCCAAAACTGCTTCAGACAGTGTTTCAAGCTTTGATAGTCACTTAGAAAAAGCTTTCCCAGTGTCCCGTGTGATCAAAGGCTCTTTTCATCAAGGAGATGCCCGCTTTGGAGCAAATGCTGGTAGACAATGTGCAGCAAATAGTCTAACTGCAGTCATGAAAAGTGTGGTAACTGATGTGTTAACATGGTCAAGAGCAACCTTGGATGATGTTTTATATAAAGGGAACAAACTGTATGATGTAATGAGAAGACAGGGCAAAATTAATGATCCTTCAGGATGTGGTTTTGTTGCTGTTGCTGAATTGCCTAGGGAGCACACGTTGTGGAATGCAAAAATGTCAATAAATTATGCTGAATCACTTACTGGCGTAGTTGGTGTGGAGTTGATTGAACCTGAGCTACAAGCTGTTCTTGTTTCTGTTGATGAAGCAATGAAACAAACCTTTGCCATCTTTGATGCATGTTTGCTGACCATTGGTGCAAGTACCTGTGCGATTGTCAAACGAGAACCATGGTATGCAATGATTGATTCACACGCCCGAAACACAGATGGACTTTCTGGTCACGGTGTAGGTACAAGTGTTGTGGTGTACCATGATAATTTTGATTCACTGTACAAACATGTTGTTGCTCTTGCTCATTCATTGAATGCAGTGGGGACACAATTTGAAGTGACTGGTGTCAGAGCAGTTGTAAGTCATATGAACCCAGGGCTACAGAAGTCCAGTTGGTCATCTTCCAGCACAGAGCAAGCAATACACAGCAATGTTTTTCATGGGAAAAGTGCAGCAAAAGTTCGAGCAAGCAATACAATGGTTCCAAAGACCACACAGTCTGATACAGATGAAGTTGTTGTAGTTGGTGAATGTCAGGGCAAGGCCTTTGAATTTTATCCATTCACAGCCCAGGAACAAAAAAGACTTTCTACAAAACTAAATATTGTCTATACTGCTGATGATACTATCACTATAAAACAACCAATTCCTATGGATGATCCTTGTGAAACACAGGCTATTGTAGGTGATGGTAACTGCTTTTTCAGAGCTCTATCATTTGTGATTAGCAGAAATGAAAGTAATCACAGAAAAATTCGACTTGCTGTGGTTAAACACCTGGAGGAAAATGCATGTAACTACATCCATGATCTCAGACATGGGTTTTTTTCTGTGGAAAGTTATGTGAAACAATCACGGATGAAATATGTCGGAAGTTGGGCAACTGAAGTGGAAATACAGGCAGCTGCAGATCTATTAGGTGTGAATATTTTTACATACAGCCAACAAAAGTGGTTGAAGTACAGTTCATCCAACCCACATGCAGACAGGGTGAGATCAATTTACCTGAAACATTGCAATAGCTCCCATTATGAAGTGGTCATTTGTGTCAAAATGAGATCTTCAGGAGAGTGTGCTTACATGTGTAGCAAATCAAACAGACATAGCACATCTAAAGTCACGTTTGTATCATGTCGACGCAAACTTGAAAGACAAAAAAAGGTGTATGAGGCTAATGTGGAATTGAGAACTGAACAGACTGAGAAGGCATATAAAAGATATCATGAGGATGATGAGTACAGAAGAAAGAAGAAGCAATGCACTCAAGAAATGTATATCAAGGATGCACAGCACAGGGCAAATAAGATACTGCTGAGCAAAGACAAATATGCAAATGATGCACAGTATAGGGCACAGTTGAAGAAGTTGAGCAAAGACAAATATGAAAATGATGAACACCATATGGTGAAAAAGATAAAGCTGGGCAAAGATAAGTATGCAAATGATGAAGAATACAGACAAAAGGTCATGATGTTGAGCAAAGAGAAATATGCAAATAATGAAGAGCACAGAGAGAGGGTGCTGATGTTGAGCAAAGACAAATATGCAAATAATGAAGAGCACAGAGAGAGGGTGCTGATGTTGAGCAAAGACAAATATGCAAATAATGCAGAGCACAGAGAGAGGGTGCTGATGTTGAGCAAAGACAAATATGCAAATAATGAAGAGCACAGAGAGAGGGTGCTGATGTTGAGCAAAGACAAATATGCAAATAATGAAGAGCACAGAGAGAGGGTGCTGATGTTGAGCAAAGACAAATATGCAAATAATGAAGAGCACAGAGAGAGGGTGCTGATGTTGAGCAAAGACAAATATGCAAATAATGAAGAGCACAGAGAGAGGGTGCTGATGTTGAGCAAAGACAAATATGCAAATAATGAAGAGCACAGAGAGAAGGTTATGATGTTCAGCAAAGACAAATATGCAAATAATGAAGAGCACAGAGAGAAGGTTATGATGTTCAGCAAAGACAAATACGCAAATAATGAAGAGCACCAGTCCAATGTGCGACAGCGTAGTGTGAATAGGTACAAAATTGACAAAGTTTTTGCTGAAAACCTTAAAGTCATAAATGCAGAAAGACGTATTAAAGAAAAGACAAAATTGCAAGAAATGGACTTTGTATCTGAACAATTCAAACGGAAGACAAGCGTTGGCCCGCAATATGTGTGTGCAATATGTCATCGTCAACTGTTTCAACATCAAGTAATAAAATGCAAGAAAGAGCAATATTCAGTTAAAGGACAACTGGTCGCTTCCATAGCTAGTAAATGCATCACTGAAACATATCTTCACAAATGTGGTGATACTTGTGTTCAAGATTGTACTTTTAAAAGTGGTCCCACTGGTCAGTTATGGATATGTTACACATGTCACCGGAAAATTCTTGTCGGTACGATGCCAGGGGAAAGTGTTGCAAACAATCTGTGGGTAGATCCTATTCCACCACAACTAAACAGTTTGAACTCAATAGAACAGCACTTAATTGCAAGACATATTCCATTCATGAAAATGCTTGCTTTGCCGAAAGGTGGACAAAATGGTGTGCATGGACCAGTAACATGTGTCCCTTCCAATATCACAAGCATAACAAATGTCCTTCCAAGATCAGACAATGATGATCTCATGATTCCTGTTAAGTTGAAGAGAAAGTTGACTTACAAAGGCCATTATGAATATCAGCATGTTCACACTGAAAAAATACAGACAGCCGTGACATATTTGAAAGAGCATAACAAATGGTATAAAGATGTAGAGTTCAATAATGAATGGATTAATCCACTAAGCAAAACTGAGGAAGAAACAAATGAGCAAGATGACAATGACAACTGTGAACCGATGTGTACAGACCACAATCAAAGTACAGAGAATGAAATGGAGGAAGAACACATGGATGAATCGTTACATGACAGACAGCAACATGGTATGTTCATGGACACATGTTTACAACCAGTTGACATTGCACAAGAGGTTTTGGATCAGCACTTTGATCATATCTTATCTGTGGCACCTGCAGAAGGGAACAATCCTGTGAGATTATTAATGGATGTAACTAATGAAGCAAAATGTTTTCCAGTACTTTTCCCAAGAGGGGCTGGTACATTTCATGATAGTAGACCTGAGAAGTTGACACTATGTCGATATTTGAACGCTCGCGTTCTTAATGCTGATGGAAGATTTGCAAAGAACTTGGATTACATCTTCTATGGACAATATTTATCAGAGCTTAATCAGGTTATATCAAATGTATCAATAGCACTGAGGAAAGGTCATGAAACAGAAACATCTACTGTGACATCCAAAATGTTAATGAGCAAAGATTCTCTTCAGAGGATTCTGAGTTTTGATCAAGGTTACAAATTCATGAAACCTATAAGAGGCACACCTGCTTTTTGGCAAAGTGTACAGAAAGACTTATTTGCCATGGTGAGACAATTGGGTATTCCAACATGGTTCTGCTCATTTTCATCTGCTGATTTGCGATGGCCAGAATTTATGCAATGTATCCTGAAACAAGAGGGACAACAAAAATCCATTGATGAGCTGGACTGGTCTGACAGATGTGGAATGTTAAAAAGAAATCCTGTGACTGCAGCAAGAATGTTTAATCACCGATTTCATTGTTTCCTCAAAGATGTTATCATGTCACCAGCACAGCCAATTGGTAAAATCGTGGATTATTTCTACAGAGTTGAATTCCAGCAACGTGGATCACCTCACACACACTGTTTGTTCTGGGTGGAGAATGCACCTCAAATTGACAGAGATGGTGATGATGCTGTTATAGCATTTGTGGATCAATACGTGACATGTGAAATGCCATCAGATGAAGACAAAGAGGTCCATGATATTGTGTCTGGTGTACAACAGCATAGCAAAAGACACTCAAAAACATGCAAAAAAGGAGGAACAACTTGTAGATTCAACTTTCCACGCCCACCAACTAACAATACATTTATCACAAGAAGCAAGCATGTTGATGAGAAAGAGAACAACGCAAAGGATCAATCAGAGGGGAATAACTTTTCTGAAAACCCTTCAAATGATGCTCAGAGTCTGGAAATGCCTCGAGATTATGCAGAAACTATTATGAAAAAGGTCAAAGAAGTGATTCTGAATTCTGAAACTAAGTTTGACTCAGCCGACGCATTGTTTGCTTCTATTGGCATATCCCAAAACACATTTGAAGCTGCCTACAAAAGGATAACAAACAAAACCAGCATTGTTCTGAAAAGAAAAATGTGCGATGTTTGGGTCAATCAATACAATACAGACCTATTGCGATGTTGGAATGCTAACATGGACATACAGTATGTGTGTGATGCATACTCCTGCATTGTTTATATCATCTCATATATCTCAAAAGCTGAGAGAGAAATGGGATTACTGCTGCAACGTGCACAAAAAGAGGCCTCAAATGACAGCAACATGGATGCCAAACAAGCGTTAAAGAAACTTGGTTCAGTGTATCTGTTTAATCGAGAAGTATCTGCCCAAGAAAGTATATATCGTCTGACTAACATGAATCTTAAAGAGGGATCTCGAAAGGTTCAGTTTATTCCAACTGGTGATCATACAGTCCGTATGAGCCTGCCACTTAGTGTCCTTCAAAAGAAAGATGAATGTGGTGACACAGTCAAAGAAAAGATATGGATGAACAGCATAACAGACCGATATAAAGGCAGACCAAAAACCATAGAATTTTCTGTAATGTGTCTAGCCAGCTTTGCATCTGAATATAGAGTACTGTCAAAATCAGAGAGTTTGGCACGTGATACCATTACATTGAGCAATGACTTGGGATTTATAAAGAAAAGAACACGCACTGATGTTGCTGTTGTACGGTATGCTCGATTTTCACCAACCAAAAATCCAGAAAAGTATTACCAAAGCATTTTACAGCTTTTTTTACCTCATTATAATGATAATGAGTTGAAACCACCAACATTTGGAACCTTTGAAAACTTCTACAATACAGGCTTTGTAAAAACTGCCGAAAATGACGTAAAGGCTGTGAAATTTGTGGTTGACGCAAACAGAAAAGTCTTTGAAAAGGAAGCAGACAAAATTGAAAAAGCCCAAGAAGACCTAGAAATTAATGGACCAATGGAAGATGCATGGGCTGAGATGTGTCCAGAGTCAGAATTGGAACGTCTGGAGAGTTATGAAAACACTGCAAATGAAATGAATGATACTGAAGAAACTGACGCAAGCATCCCAGATTTGCAGCCAGCTCAAGACAACATCTGCACAATTGAACCTAATGAGCGCAGAATGCAAAGGCCAGAAGCAATGAATTTGCTGTCTTCACTGAATGACAAGCAGTGTAACGTTTTGTATAAAGTACATCACTGGTGTGTACAAAAAATCCAAGGTAAAAATCCTGATCCATTTCATGTGTTCATTTCAGGAGGTGCTGGCACAGGCAAATCACATTTAATCAAAGCGATATATTATGAAGCATGCCGTATTCTGTCACACTTGTCTGACAACCCTGACGAAAAACATGTATTACTGACAGCTCCAACTGGTGTTGCAGCTTACAATATTAACGCCGAAACAATACATCACTGTTTTTCAATTGGAACAGATGCAACATTACCCTATACACCTCTTGGGGAAGAAAAAATTAACACTTTGAGAGTAAAGTTAGGACATCTCCAAATTTTGATCATTGATGAAATTTCTATGGTTGATCATAAGCTTTTTGCATACATTAATGGAAGACTGAGGCAGATAAAGCAGACAGGTGACTATTCTCCTTTTGGGAAAGTGTCTGTTATCGCAGTGGGAGATTTCTACCAGTTGCCCCCTGTGAAAGGAAAAGCCCTTTATACAGAGCCTAATGGGGTGAATTTATGGGCAAATAATTTTGCTTTGGTCGAACTGTCAGATGTTGTGCGACAAAAAGACACAGAGTTTGCTCAATTACTAAATCGCCTGAGAAAACACAATAAGAATCAAGACTTGGAGGAGTCAGATGTGTGCATGCTAAAGCAACGTGAAACAGGTGAAGGAGAAGAGAGTGATGATCTTCATATTTATGCAACAAATGCACAGGTCGATGATCATAATTTGCACATGCTAAATAAAACATGTTCTGAAATTTTTTCAATTGAAGCCCAAGATTTTGAAAAGATTGCTAAAAATGGAAAACTGCAGAGAAAACATGGATATCATGTCAAAGTTTTTAAAACTTGTCTACAAAGAACAATCAGTCTTGGAGTAGGTGCACGTGTGATGCTTCTTAAAAACACTGATGTGTCTGATGGATTAGTAAATGGAGTATTTGGCACTGTTGCCAAAGTTTGTTTTGGGGATGATAAAACATTCCCATCAATAATATATGTTACCTTTGATGATAAGAAAGTGGGAAAAGCAGCAAGATGCAAGAAACCATGCTTACAACTTGGATTTGAAAAATCAACTCCAATTGAGCCTGATGAGGACAGAGTGACCAGCAGTGGTGGCATACGACGGCAGTTTCCATTGAAATTAGCGTGGGCTTGCACTGTTCATAAAGTACAAGGTTTGACAGTGGAAAAGGCAGTTGTTTCTCTCAAGAAGATCTTTGCTGCAGGACAAGCATATGTAGCTTTGAGTCGGGTGACATCTCTACAAGGACTAATAATAGAAGATTTTGAACAGAGAGCTATATATGCAAAAGATACAATCGAAAAATCAATGCAACAAATGCCTGCATTCATTGAACCATTAACACAAGTACCAGTACCATCATGTAAGATAATTTTGCACAATGTACAAGGGCTCACATCACATGTTCAATGCATCAGACAAGACACGAGATACATGGAGGCAGACATTATCTGTATAACAGAAACGTGGCTTCAACCAAATACTTGCAATGAAGACACACATATAAATGGATTCCTATTCCATAGCAAACCACGACATGTTGCATATGACACAAATGAACAACTATTTGCAGAACTGAAAGAACAACAACATGGAGGAGTTGGTGTATATTGCAAAGAAAATATGCAATGTAATGTTGCTGAGTTGCCCTGCATTAATATTGAATGTCTTCTATTGGACATACCACAACTGAAAACACAAGTTGCAGTGATTTACAGACCATCATCATATCGGCTTTCACTATTCCGAAACAACCTAAATGATCTGATTACCCATATGAACATGAAAACAGGAGGTAAAATTATCTTAGGAGATTTTAATGAAAATCTTTTGGTGGCAAGTTCAATTAGAAGTCAGATGCAGCAACATGGATTCACTCAAGTTGTAAATGAGCCTACGACTGAGAATGGAACTTTGATTGACCATATCTACATCAAAGATATTGACACTGAAAACATTGGTGTTACCATAATGTCCACATATTTCAGTTATCACGAATGTGTTGTACTTCAGTACTATTTGTAAGATGTGCAAATCTTTGGACTTGGTCTCATGTGTATGTCGTCCATATATTTTGGGGGGTGGGGGATACAGGGGTAAAGCTGACGCCTGGACGGCTCCTGTGGGAAATGAATTCTTGTAATCCTACTATCAGTCCATAGCCAGGCATCAAGTACTATTTAACAAGCATGATTTGTTTTGTATTTTTGTAAACGTTTAATTTTGGTCTTACACACAGAGTACTTTTTAGAGGTATAACTTATGAACTGAAACCTCATGAAACCTCATTAGGACACGCAATTCCAGTGTATGAAATTTGCATGCTTACATCCAGGCCTCCCTGTATCATTGATAGAGGCACAGTGTTGTCCAATGAAATGTCTACAATTTCTATTGCAAAATATTTATTGCGTCAAATGTTCACAGAAATGTATATGACACAAGTAGACTAACACAGAGTTTTGAATTGCCTGGCTTGGATTGATAGTGGGAAATACAAAACATGCATTCTATAACTATTTCAATCCACTTTCAGACAAAAATCTTGTTATATATTTTTGTAGCTCCATATTACTCCAGTTTTTCAAATGCATACTGCCATGAAAAACATCCACATGCTACTAAGCCCAGAGCAATGTAAAACTCTTTATGTATGTGTAAATCCTTCTTCTGTCAATCATAGATTACATTTAATCTATCCATTTTATTTTACTGTATTGTGTAGGTGTACTTTGTTTGTTTTTATCTGAATTGCCCTGTGAAGTTATTGGTTACTGCCATGATTTCCAACACCAATCGAGCACAAACTCAGTGATGCAAAACTAAATATTAGTACCAGTAATGGTTCCATAACGTACCATAACCAACAAGGCAAACATGTCATAATCAACATGTTTGACTGACTGACCATTATACCCCCTGCACTTTTCCTGTACATTCTCTGCTATGATTGTAGAACCAAGTGGAATTACTATTATCATCCTTGTGGGACTACCAATATACCATGGACCTGGTCGCCAATAACAATGAATGTCTACATGCTACAAGTCAACATCTACAACCTCACCATGAACATTGGGAAAGCAGAGGACATTGTTTTCACATCTGCTGTTGAGATGGTCTGTGAACTGCACTCACTGAAAGCTGACGTCTTTTGAATGTGTTTGCAAATAGTCTACGCACTCACTCAAGAAAACATCTTGACTTGTGCCTGTGGATCCCTAACAACCATTTGCAGCGGTGCAACACCAGGGGATGTGCTCTCTGGTCTGCTGTTCATCTTATACACCAACAGCAACCACAGTGGGCATACAGACTACCAACATACCATGGACCTGGTTGCCAATAACAATGTCTACATGCTAGATGCCAAGGACTTCAACCTCTCCATGAACATTGGCAAACAGAGGACATTGTTTTCACGTCTACTGTTGCAATGGTCTGTGAGCTGTACTCACTGAAAGCTGACATCTCTTGCATGCTATGTGCAAACTCAAGAAAACATCTTGGCTTGTGACTGTGGATCTCTAACAACCATTTGCAGTGGTGCACCACAGGGGAATGTGCTCTCTGCTCTGCTGTACATCCTATATACCAACAGCAACCACAGTGGACATACAAAGTGCAAATTGGTTCAGTTTCTGAACAGCAAAGACTTCAAACATGGCCCAATACTGGATACGGTTATCCAATGGTGAAAGGAGAACTGACTTTTCATTTAAATGTAACCGCCCTCCATTGATTCCACCAATGAAAACATGAGTGAGGTTGTGAACTGTTGTAAAGATGTACTTCTTGTCATTAATGACAACCTCTCCTGGGACCAATACGATGACACCACAAGCGAGAAAGGATAACAAGAACTGTAGTTATTGGGAATCATTAACTAAGATCATCCTGTCATACTGTAATGTTGGTTTATATTGGAGCTCTAAACTCTCACAGACAACAAAATAATCATGGTGTGGAGATATTGTAGGAAAAACACAGGGGGCAACAGGCTGAGCTACATAATCTATACATGTAACAACTAACCAGTAATCCAATCCCTTCCACCAGGCAGCATATGTAGAATACCCAAAACAAAAACAAACAAAGTATACAAACTATAAATGCTTTTTTCTTTTTTCTTTTTCTATTACACATGGCAATCACCCAGCTAAATAAGCTACAGAACTTGAAGAACAAGAATTATGTTGTTTATGTTGTAGTTCACTAGCAACTTATCTCTTCTTATACATATATATTGTAACTGTATACACATACTTATATTGGTAAATCACTTTTAAATGCACCCATAGATTTTTTGTATTTCTCAATTATTGGGAAATCTCTTATGCATGCGCAAATATATTTTCTACGTGCATTTACTATTTACATGTTGTACTTTGAAATTGCTCTGTACCATGCACTCTACAACTTGCTCCACAAGTTGATGTGCATATCTTACCCCTACATGTCTCTGTAACTGTGTTTTATGTTATGTATTCTATTTGATGTTTGTATGTACATTGTGCTACGCAAAACAAATTGTCTTATCTAGCACATTAAATTTTCTAAAATCTGAAGTCTGACTGTTCATGATTGCAAAATATGACCTATTGGTTTATGTAATTCTTATATCTTCTTCTTTTTTTGTAGTAATCACACACTCCTGCACATTTGTCCTTTTCACACCATGTGTTTTCTCTTACAAATACGTTGTTGGCTGTATAAGTAACATTTCAAAAGTTTCCTAAAAATGAGAGGCTAGCTTCTAACATCCACTCACCCTAATACTATGACACTCTAAACCTGAAGCAACATTTTAGCCAGTTTTAAGCTGTCTACACCTTCATAACTACAACTACTCTATGCAATGTTGAACTTATGACAATTTAAAAATATTGCTGTAGCGCCCCCTATGTATGAAATGACAGCAAAGTCTGGCTTGTATCTCAGAGTAGACATCTGCACAAGTGTACCAAATTTGATGCAGGTAGCACAATCCACTCATGAGTTACGGCAATTTTTGTAAAATAGACCCCGCCCACAACCTTTGACTACACTTTGGAAGCTAGTTAATTCAGAACGGTATGGAATATCAAAAATATTTTCATAACTTTTAATCATGAGCATCCAGAGATGATGCCCACCAAATCTGAAGATGATTGCCTTAACAGTCTAGCAGGAATTCGCAGAAATAGGTTTTTGAGAAGATTTAAAATGGCGGAAAATCTAGTCAGATGGAAATGGGCGTGGCTTATATGAATACATGCATAATGATCCAAGGAATCCAGGAGCAGAGGAATTTTAATTCCATGACTCACACTTCAGAAGTTATGGACCAAAACGTGAAGTGGGCTGTTATAGCGCCACCATCAGATAGATTGGTGTCATTTTTTTTCCTGAGTAGTGGGTGAGATTTCCAACCTATGTGAAAAGTTTGCCTGCTGTGAAGCTTATGCTTTCTGAGATCCAGAGGCTATTAGGGCACGAGAAGAAAAATAATAATATATATAGCCGCACACGCAATGACAGTGTCCAACCACCTGGTGACCTCTAGGGTACATGTGTGTGTTGTAGACACCAAATGTTGCACATTTCCTCAGAGTTGATATCTGCACAAGTGCACCAAATTTGATGAAGATAGCACAAGGCGTTCATGAGTTGTGGCTCATTTTGCCACATATGTGCCACGCCCTACAATGTATTGGCCTATAGCGGCCAAACGATATGGAGTACAGCAAATCTTTTCATGACTTTTAATCAGGGGAGGCCAGAGATCATGCATAACAAATTTGGAGATGATTGCCTCCACAGTCTAGGAGGAGTTCGCAAAAATAGGTTTTTGAGAAAATTCAACATGGCGGAAAAGCAAATATGGCGGGAATGGGCGGAGCCTATCACAATGATGCGGCGTTACCCAAGGAATACAGGAACCAAAGAAGTTTGTGTCTATGATGTATAGTTACTGAGTTATGGGCATTTAAAATTTAAAACGTTGCTGTAGCGCCCCCTATGGGCGAAATGACAGCACATTCAGGCTGGTATCTCAGAGTAGACATCTGCACATGTGTACCAAATTTGGTGCAGGTAGCACAATGCACTCATGAGTTACGGCAGTTTTTGTAAAATACACCCCGCCCACAACCTTTGACTGAACTTTGGAAGCTAATTAAATCAGAACCGTTTGGAATATCAAAAATCTTTTGATGATTTTTAATCATGGCCATCCAGAGGTGATGCACACCAAATTTGGAGATGATTACCTCAACGGTCTAGGAGGAGTTCGCAAAAATAGGTTTTTGAGAAAATTCAAAATGGCGGAAAATCTAGTCAGACGGAAATGGGCGTGGCCTATCTAGATAGATGCATAAGGATCCAGGGAATCCAGGAGAAGTGGAATTTTGATTCTGTGACTCACGGTTCAGAAGTTATGGACCAAAACGTGCAGTGGGCTGTTATAGCGCCACCATCAGGTGGATTGGTGTCATTTTTTTTTCCTGAGTAGTGGGTGACATTTCCAACCTATGTGGAAAGTTTGGGTGCTGTGGGGTTTATGGTTTCTGAGGTGCAGACACTTTTAAGGCACGAGAAGAAAAAGAAAAATAATAATAATAATAATAATAATAATAATAATAATCGGAACAATTACAATAGGGTTCCTCGCACTACGTGCTTGGACCCCTAATTAAAACTGCAAGCAGTGATGAGCGGGCCCTCGCCTCCGTGTGCAAGTCGGGGTGTGTTGCAGCCGCGGGACATGTAGACGTCCTCAGGCCTGGACTCTCGTCCCTCATGTGAAATCCGGTGCAGATCGGACAACGTACGCTCAAGTTCACACAACTTCCTGTCGCCAGTAGGCGGCGCTACGGCTATAACCGAATATCGGCACGTAGACGCGTTCAGGCCGGGACTCTCATCCGACATGTGAAGTTTGGGCCAGATTTGACCACGTAGAGTCGCGTTACAACCCACTTCCTGTTTGGTGTCGCCAGTAGGTGGCGCAATGCCTATGACTCCCAATCGGCCTGTAGATGTCCTCAGGCCTGGACTCTGGACCAGCATGTGAAATCCGGTGCCGATCGGACGACGTAAACTGAAGTTAACCCAGCTTCCTGTGTCACGGCGAAACATCGAAATTCGCCGCGCCGCCAGGGCAACGCCGTGTGACGAAAACTCAAGCTTTTGATAACTTTTCATCGTCGAGGGCTTTTATACACGCTGACTAAGTTTGACGTGGATCCGATCAACCGCCTAGGAGAAGTTCGTTAAAGTACGACCCCTGCAAATTCACACAGCTTCCTGTCGCCAGTAGGTGGCGCTATGACTATGACCGAATATCGGCACGTAGATGTGTTCAGGCCGGGACTCTCATCCAACGTGTGAAGTTTGGTCCAGATTTGACCATGTACAGGCCAGTTACAAGCCACTTCCTGTTTCGTGGCGAAACGTGGAAATTTGACGCCTAGCCACGCCCACGCCGTGTGACGAAAACTCAAGCTTTTGATAACTTTTCATCGTATAGGTCTGTTATACACGCTGACCAAGTTTGACGTGGATCCGATCAATTGCCTAGGAGGAGTGCGTTAAAGTACGACCCCTGCAAATGGCAAAATACGCCCAAAAATGTCACAATTCATTAAAAATGGCCGACTTCCTGTTGCGTTTAGGGCATGGCACCAAGAGACTTTTTTTTAAGTCTGGACATGATACACGTGCCTACCAAGTTTCGTCCGTCTAGCTAAAATAGAAAGGCGGGGGCTTTGGTTTTGAAACTTTGTAGGGGGCGCTATCGAGCCATTTTGCCACGCCCATGTCCAAGACCCATAAAATATCAAATTTTTCGCGACTTCTGACGTGTGTGCACAGTTTGGTGAGTTTTCGAGCACCTTTAGCCCCTCAAAAATGCGATCTAAGAGTCAGAATAAAGATCGTAAGAATAATAATTCCTTCAGTTTCAATAGGGCTTCGCACGAGGTCGTGCTCGGGCCCTAATTAAAACTGCAAGCAGTGATGAGCGGGCCCTCGCCTCCGTGTGCAAGTCGGGGTGTGTTGCAGCCGCGGGACATGTAGATGTCCTCAGGCCTGGAGTCTTGTCCCTCATGTGAAATCCGGTGCAGATCGGACAACGTACGCTCAAGTTCACACAACTTCCTGTCGCCAGTAGGCGGCGCTATGGCTATAACCGAATATCGGCACGTAGACGCGTTCAGGACGGGACTCTCATCCGACATGTGAAGTTTGGGCCAGATTTGACCACGTAGAGTCGCGTTACAACCCACTTCCTGTTTGGTGTCGCCAGTAGGTGGCGCAATGCCTATGACTCCCAATCGGCCTGTAGATGTCCTCAGGCCTGGACTCTGGACCAGCATGTGAAATCCAGTGCTGATCGGACGACGTAAACTCAAGTTAACGCAGCTTCCTGTTTCACGGCGAAACATCGAAATTCGACGCCACGCCACGCCCACACCATGTGACGAAAACTCACAGTTCGCACAACTTTGCATCGTCGAGGTCTTTTATACACGCTGACCAAGTTTGACGCGGATCCGATCAACCGCCTAGGACGAGTTCGTTAAAGTACGACCACCGCAAACGCCCAAAATCACCCAAAAATGTCGCAATCAATTCAAAATGGCGGACTTCCTGTCAGGTTTAGGCGCATGGTACCTATGGACTTTTTTTTAAGTCTGGACACGATACACGTGCCTACCAAGTTTCGTACGTCTAGGGGAAACGTACGGCCGTGAGTATTTTTTTGAAATTTTGTAGGGGGCGCTATCGAGCCATTTTGCCACACCCATGCGCGAGACCCATAAAATATATAATTTTTCGCCACTTCTGATGCGCGTGCAAAGTTTCGCAACTTTTTGAGCACGTTTAGGCCCTCAAAAGTCCGATTTTTTTGTCCAAGTAAGAAAAATAATAATAATTCCTTCAGTTTCAATAGGGCTTCGCACGAAGTCGTGCTCGGGCCCTAATTAAAACTGCAAGCAGTGATGAGCGGGCCCTCGCCTCCGTGTGCAAGTCGGGGCGTGTCGCAGCCGCGGGACATGTAGATGTCCTCAGGCCTGGACTCTCGTCCCTCATGTGAAATCCGGTGCAGATCGGACAACGTACGTCCAAGTTCACACAACTTCCTGTCGCCAGTAGGCGGTGCTATGGCTATAACCGAATATCGGCACGTAGACGCGTTCAGGCCGGGACTCTCATCCGACATGTGAAGTTTGGGCCAGATTTGACCACGTAGAGTCGCGTTACAACCCACTTCCTGTTTGGTGTCGCCAGTAGGTGGCGCAATGCCTATGACTCCCAATCGGCCTGTAGATGTCTTCAGGCCTGGACTCTGGACCAGCACGTGAAATCCGGTGCAGATCGGACGACGTACACTCAAGTTAACGCAGCTTCCTGTGTCACGGCGAAGCATCGAAATTCGCCGCGCCGCCATGGCAACGCCGTGCGACGAACGCTCCCGATCTTCACCACGCAGCGTCATCAAGGTCCTACGGCTTTTCTGACCACATTTGAGGTGGATCTGGTCAACCCGTTAGTAGTAGCACACCCCAGTATAAAACATGTCATTTCCTGTCGCCAGTAGGTGGCGCTATGACTATGACCGAATATCGGCACGTAGATTTGTTCAGGCCGGGACTGTCATGCAGCGTGTGAAGTTTGGTCCAGATTTGACCATGTACAGGCCACTTACAAGCCACTTCCTGTTTCGTGGCGAAACGTGGAAATTCGCCGCCTCACCACGCCCACGCCGTGTGACGAAAACTCAAGCTTTTGATAACTTTTCATCGTCGAGGTCTCTTATACACGCTGACCGAGTTTGACGCGGATCCGATCATTCGCCTAGGACGAGTTCGTTAAAGTACGACCCCTGCAAACGGCCAAAAACGCCCCAAAATGTCGCACTCAATTCAAAATGGCGGACTTCCTGTCGGGTTTAGGCGCATGGTACCTACAGACTTTTTTTTAAGTCTGGACACGATACACGTGCCTACCAAGTTTCGTACGTCTAGGACAAACGTACGGCCGTGAGTATTTTTTTGAAATTTGTAGGGGGCGCTATCGAGCCATTTTGCCACACCCATGCGCGAGACCCATAAAATATCAAATTTTTCGCCACTTCTGACGCGTGTGCAAAGTTTCGCAACTTTCCGAGCACGTTTAGGCCCTCAAAAGTGCGATTTTCATTAGCGAAGAAGAAAAAGAATAATAATATAATAATTCCTTCAATTTCAATAGGGCTTCGCACGAGATCGTGCTCGGGCCCTAATTAAAACTGCAAGCAGTGATGAGCGGGCCCTCGCCTCCGTGTGCAAGTCGGGGTGTGTTGCAGCCGCGGGACATGTAGATGTCCTCAGGCCTGGAGTCTTGTCCCTCATGTGAAATCCGGTGCAGATCGGACAACGTACGCTCAAGTTCACACAACTTCCTGTCGCCAGTAGGCGGCGCTATGGCTATAACCGAATATCGGCACGTAGACGCGTTCAGGACGGGACTCTCATCCGACATGTGAAGTTTGGGCCAGATTTGACCACGTAGAGTCGCGTTACAACCCACTTCCTGTTTGGTGTCGCCAGTAGGTGGCGCAATGCCTATGACTCCCAATCGGCCTGTAGATGTCCTCAGGCCTGGACTCTGGACCAGCATGTGAAATCCAGTGCTGATCGGACGACGTAAACTCAAGTTAACGCAGCTTCCTGTTTCACGGCGAAACATCGAAATTCGACGCCACGCCACGCCCACACCATGTGACGAAAACTCACAGTTCGCACAACTTTGCATCGTCGAGGTCTTTTATACACGCTGACCAAGTTTGACGCGGATCCGATCAACCGCCTAGGACGAGTTCGTTAAAGTACGACCACCGCAAACGCCCAAAATCACCCAAAAATGTCGCAATCAATTCAAAATGGCGGACTTCCTGTCAGGTTTAGGCGCATGGTACCTATGGACTTTTTTTTAAGTCTGGACACGATACACGTGCCTACCAAGTTTCGTACGTCTAGGGGAAACGTACGGCCGTGAGTATTTTTTTGAAATTTTGTAGGGGGCGCTATCGAGCCATTTTGCCACACCCATGCGCGAGACCCATAAAATATATAATTTTTCGCCACTTCTGATGCGCGTGCAAAGTTTCGCAACTTTTTGAGCACGTTTAGGCCCTCAAAAGTCCGATTTTTTTGTCCAAGTAAGAAAAATAATAATAATTCCTTCAGTTTCAATAGGGCTTCGCACGAAGTCGTGCTCGGGCCCTAATTAAAACTGCAAGCAGTGATGAGCGGGCCCTCGCCTCCGTGTGCAAGTCGGGGCGTGCTGCAGCCGCGGGGCATGTAGACGTCCTCAGGCCTGGACTCTCGTCCAGCATGTGAAATCCGGTGCAGATCGGACAACGTACGCTCAAGTTCACACAACTTTCTGTCGCCAGTAGGTGGCGCTATGACTATGACTCCTAATCGGCCTGTAGATGTCCTCAGACCTGGACTCTGGTCCAGCACGTGAAATCCGGTGCAGATCGGACAATGTACGCTGAAGTTCTCACAACTTCCTGTCGCCAGTAGGTGGCGCTATGACTATAACTGAATATCGGCCTGTAGATGTATTCAGGCCTGGAGTCTAGTCAAACGTGTCAAATTTGGGCCAGATGTGACCACGTACAGTCGCGTTACAACCCACTTCCTGTTTCGTGTCACCAGTAGGTGGCGCAATGACTATTGCTCCTAATCGGCCTGTAGATGTCCTCAGGCCTGGACTCTTGTCCAGCATGTGAAATCTGGTGCTGATCGGACGACGTAAACTCAAGTTAACGCAGCTTCCTGTTTCATGGCGAAACATCGAAATTCGACGCCACGCCACGCCCACGCCGTGTGACGAAAACTCAAGCTTTTGATAACTTTTCATCGTCAAACTCTTTTATACACGCTGACCAAGTTTGACGTGAATCCGATCAACCGACTAGGAGGAGTTCGTTAAAGTACGACCCCTGCAAATTCACACAGCTTCCTGTCGCCAGTAGGTGGCGCTATGACTATAACCGAATATCGGCACGTAGACGCGTTCAGGCCGGGACTCTCATCCAACGTGTGAAGTTTGGTCCAGATTTGACAATGTACAGGCCAGTTACAAGCCACTTCCTGTTTCGTGGCGAAACGTGGAAATTTGACGCCTAGCCACGCCCACGCCATGTGACGAAAACTCAAGCTTTTGATAACTTTTCATCGTCAAACTGTTTTATACACGCTGACCAAGTTTGATGTGGATCCGATCATTCGCCTAGGAGGAGTTCGTTAAAGTACGACCCCTGCAAACGCCCAAAAACGCCCCAAAATGTCGCAATCAATTCAAAATGGCTGACTTCCTGTCGGGTTTAGGCGCATGGTACCTACGGACTTTTTTGTAAGTCTGGACATGATACACGTGCCTACCAAGTTTCGTACGTGTAGGACAAACGTACGGCCGTGAGTATTTTTTTGAAATTTTGTAGGGGGCGCTATCGAGCCGTTTTGCCACACCCATGTGCGAGACCCTTAAAATATATAATTTTTCGCCACTTCTGACGCGTGTGCAAAGTTGCGCAACTTTTCCAGCACGTTTAGGCCCTCAAAAGTCCGATTTATTTGTGCGGAGGAGAAAAATAATAATAATTAAAACTGCAAGCAGTGATGAGCGGGCCCTCGCCTCCGTGTGCAAGTCGGGGCGTGTTGCAGCCGCGGGACATGTAGATGTCCTCAGGCCTGGACTCTCGTCCCTCATGTGAAATCCGGTGCAGATCGGACAACGTACGCTCAAGTTCACACAACTTCCTGTCGCCAGTAGGCGGCGCTATGGCTATAACCGAATATCGGCACGTAGACGCGTTCAGGCCGGGACTCTCATCCGACATGTGAAGTTTGGGCCAGATTTGACCACGTAGAGTGGCGTTACGACCCACTTCCTGTTTGGTGTCGCCAGTAGGTGGCGCAATGCCTATGACTCCCAATCGGCCTGTAGATGTCCTCAGGCCTGGACTCTGGACCAGCATGCGAAATCCGGTGCAGATCGGACGACGTAAACTCACGTTAACGCAGCTTCCTGTTTCACGGCGAAACATCGAAATTTGCAGCGCCGCCATGGCAACGCCGTGCGACGAATGCTCCCGATCTTCACCACGAAGCGTCATCATGGTCCTATGGCTTTTCTGACCACATTTGAGGTGGCTCTGGTCAACCCGGTCGGAGTAGTACACCACAGTATAAAACATGTCATTTCCTGTCGCCAGTAGGTGGCGCTATGACTATGACCGAATATCGGCACGTAGATGTGTTCAGGCCGGGACTCTCATCCAACGTGTGAAGTTTGGTCCAGATTTGACCATGTACAGGCCAGTTACAAGCCACTTCCTGTTTCGTGGCGAAACGTGGAAATTCGCCACCTCACCACGCCCACGCCGTGTGATGAAAACTCAAGCTTTTGATAACTTTTCATCGTCCAGCTCTTTTATACACGCTGACCGAGTTTGACGCGGATCCGATCATTCACCTAGGACGAGTTCGTTAAAGTACGACCCCTGCAAACGCCCAAAAACGCCCCAAAATGTGGCACTCAATTCAAAATGGCCGACTTCCTGTCGGGTTTAGGCCAGGGCACCAAGAGGCTTTTTTTTAAGTCTGGACATGATACATGTGCATACCAAGTTTCGTACGTCTAGGTGAAACAGAAAGGTGGGGGCTTTTGTTTTGAAATTTTGTAGGGGGCGCTATCGAGCCATTTTGTCACGCCCATGTCCAAGACCCATAAAATATCAAATTTTTCGCCACTTCTGACGGGTGTGCAAAGTTTGGTGAGTTTTCGAGCACTTTTAGCCCCTCAAAAATGCGATTTAAGAGTCAGAATAAAGATAATAATAATAATAATAATAATAATTCCTTCAGTTTCAATAGGGCTTCGCACGAAGTCGTGCTCGGGCCCTAATTAAAACTGCAAGCAGTGATGAGCGGGCCCTCGCCTCTGTGTGCAAGTCGGGGTGTGCTGCAGTCGGGGTGTGCCGCAGTCGGGGTGTGCTGTGTGAAGTTTGGGCCAGATTTGACCATGTACAGTCACGTTACAACCCACTTCCTGTTTCATGTCACCAGTAGGTGGCGCAAAGCCTATGAGTCCATATCAGCCTGTAGATGTCCTCAGGCCTGGACTCTTGTCCAACATGTGAAATCTGGTGCAGATTGGATGATGTAAACTCAAGTTAACGCAGCTTCCTGTTTCAGTGCGAAACAGTTGACTTCAATTAGTAATCATCATTATTGGTGATTATTCACTCTTGTTTGTTTACACTGTGATGAGGAACCAGAGGGCTTTATTTGTCAAATATTGTTTTGAACTTTGTGCTATAAAACAGAAAAGATGGTCCCCACTTTGACTGAAAGAATGATTGAAGGGATGTGATTGTGTGAATGATATTGGCCTTTGTTCAATGGTATGGAGTGACGGTCATTCTGTTGCATGGATGATAAATTTCCACAGTAACAGATTTGATCATTGTCAATAAGCTGTTATAATGCTGAACAGGAAAAGCATTGTTAATGCCAATGCTGCATTCATTTCAGTCTGATAGTCAGTAGTAAGGGGTGTAGTTACTTTTCAGATGTGGATTGTACTTACATGATTAATTGTGAGTTGTAATATATGAGTCATTGATAGAAATTATACTGCCCAATAATAAATAAGTGGTTAAAATGAGGTTGGATTGGAACAGCTGCAATAAAGTAGTGCTTATTACAATGTAATGTATCAGTAATAATGAATGTTATTGGGCTGCCATGATTTTTGATGATCATAAGTAATCATTCTTGTTGTTGGGACACAAATGTGCAGTTGTCTTCATGTGATCATACACACTAGTGTTGAGTGAGCTAAAGTTGTTTCATGTTGCAGTAATGTCTCCTGAGCTGACTGTGTTTTTCAGGATAGGTGGGCTGTCAGTTGTTCTCTTGTCTGTATACATTTTGAACAGGGATGAGTTCTTCATCATAGATAGAGCTATACCAATGGTAATTTATTATGATCAATGTTGATACAGAGAAAGTAATGATAAACTTTCTTGTACTTTGTGATGGTGCATTATTGTCAAAATGGAGGTGAGACGTTTCATGAAACATTAGGTATTTAGAGGCAAAGTTTCAAACCACATACAAGGTTAGAAGGTATGAGGAATGTGCAGAGACAATGTGTGGGTGTGGTCCAAAGGAGTGAAAGGAAGAGGATCCTTTAATCAGAAGTCGTCATCCTTGCTATTGAGACACAGATGTACTGTTGGAGTTGTTTAGACACTAGTGTGAAGTGAGGCATTAGTGGTACAATGAGCAGTAATCTCTTTCATTTATATGAATGGTGCATTAGAACATGGCAGACATGGTGCTTAAAGCTATTGTTGTGTAATGGGCAATTATTGTCAGTTAAGGTAAATCTGTGTTTGCATATGTTTTCATTAGTATTGTCCATGATGAATGGTGAATCAGTGCACGCAGGTCATGTGAGATGCTGCAAATGTTTCATTCACTGAGAAGGTTTTGAAGCAGTGGAAAAGTCACAGACACAGAATTGAAAGAGTTAATCAGGTGAATAAAGTGTCCTAGTGTAATATAGTGTGTGGTTGCTGTGGACTAAGAATTGGAATGAAAATTAATAATTTGATCCCCTGTTTAATGTTATGGAGCAAGCGTCACAGTCCTGCATGGAAGTATAATTTAGGAAAGAACTGGATGTGATTATTGTCAATAAGCTGTTACACAGTTGAAGAGAAATAGCATTGTTAATGTTTGATGAGTTTCTGTTTTTGTAAAGACAGTGTTTCCTGCTTTGGTGTTTGCAGTGGTAGATAAATATGTTGCTGCTGAGAGTTTAGAGTATTAGTGTGAACTTCATGCAGCATTGGTTGTGAGTGTTTTACGTTATGGACACGCTTAGTTTCATTGTTATAATGCTGCACCATTTCTACATAGCTTCTGTATTAGCCAATAAATGTTTAACTTCATGTGTTACAGATTGTAATCATCAGGGAAAAATAAATGACAGTTTAGTGCAAGTTTCTTTCCCTTGAAAGTAATGCAGGCAAGGATTAATAAAAACTGCAATACACTGAAAAACGTATGGACTATGGAAATGTGGTTGCAGTAGTTTAACAGTGGGCTTTGTGAGGTTAGTCCATACTTTAGGTGATTTATCCCTTGTATTTTAGGCAAACTGATGACTGCCAGTACTTCCTATATTTCCTAACCATGTGAAATTGTTGTTGTGTAGCAATATTTTAATGGAAGTATTCAAATTACTGTAGATCCTGAAGTATTGTTGTTGCTTTACTTACATATGTCATGATAGGTTGTCAGCGGTTTTCATACTACACCCCATATTCCAAAAAGTTACAATGACAACATTGCTTGTGCTACTTTATTAAAAAAACATCACCTTTACAAATGAGATGTTGTGGGCAATTATTGTTAGGTAAGGTAAATTTGGTTTGGATGTGATTTAATGTGTCTTCTAGATGTTGTAGATGTTTCATTTCACTGAGAAGGTTTATCAGCAGTGGAAAAGTCACAGACACAGAATTTAAAGAGTTAAGCAGGTGAGTAAGGTGTCCTAGTTTAATATAGTGTCTGCTTGTTGTGGTCAAAGAAGTGGAATGGAAAGTCAACATTTCAGAACAGTTCAGTGACAACTTTGGTGGTGCCACTTTACTAAAATATCATCAACGCTATTGATGAGATTAAATTGACTTTAGATTATTATCTTTTCTTAAGAATTAGCTGGTTTATTTTTTTTATTATTCATGCATGGTGGAGTGTGAATGTCAGTCCATGCTATCCAAGAGGGAACTTGTGTCATTATGTATCAGCTAACAGTGGATGCCTGTTGTTTCAAACATACAGATGTAGACCTTTTTTGTGTAATGTGCATCAACAAATAAATTGCATTTCTATAAGTGTAGACTGAGCACATAATTATATTGAAAATTGATTGACATCCAGTGGTCAGGAAAATTGGGCAGGTGAGTATTTTGGGACTGAACAATTTTAGTTGTAGTCAAAGTCTGATGTCAAATCAGTTTTTTGTGCTTAATTAAAACTGTAAGAAAAGATCTTACTGCTAACTATTCTATTTGTAATTTTATCCTGGTTGTTTTCGTATTTTTCTTGGATACTGTGGATTGGTATGTAAGTACGCCCACACCCATACACACAGACACACATAGTTGTCACACCTACTCATTGGTGCCGATCGTTGTGAAGGTGAACAATAGCGGCAGAAGCACGGACCAATCAGCAAGCGAGCGTAGTATTGAGCAATGGATAAAACGTCAGCTCAGGATACAGACAACAGTTTCACTTCTCTGAAGTCGAGACTCCCGTAGCTTTAACCGAGCAGAAGCCATTTTAATTGTTACTAAAACAGCAGAACTTCCTGAAGCCTAAACAAGCAAGTCGACTCGCCGGATCTTCACTGAGCGACTACCGGCCATCAGCCGAGAGTCACTCAACCAGGACAGATTCCATCTTCCTGCCGGATTCCGAAGGGTTGACTTTCAGGGAGAATTTGAAAGCGTGTTGTGGACGCACAGTGAGTATATTGTAATTGCCAGTGAAGTACAAAGTGCTAACTAGGTTATTGCGATAAAGGAGGTGCCAGTGCTAGCTGGTTAGCCCGCTAGATAGCGCTGTAACACAACATGTATGTATAGCCAACTAGCGCTTAGGAAATGATAAGTGTAGCGAGTGGTAATACAACGGGACTTCAGTGTCCATGCTGTTACAGTCATTGGCTGTCTACTCGGCGCTCAGAGGAGAGCTAGGCATCTGGTAGCTGTTGGGTGGCGGGAATGGGCTTCACATTGAGTTGTAAAGTTGGAGAAAGGTGTAGTTGAAACCATTATCATTCTGGGGAAAAACGCTGGCTGTTTTTGTATCAGCCAGACTAAGTCAGATATAGTCAGGTCAGTATTGATCCTGTTAAACTTGTATGTTTTGTGTGTTTTTGTGGTTTCATATCAAGATGGTAACAGAGGGGAGAAGTAACCAGTATTTGTGTTAGTGCAGTATTAAATGATGAATGTTGTTAATACAGTAAGGAAAGTTTCATAGATGTTTACAGTTTTGTAGGTTGGAATTGGCAAAACCTAGCTATAACAGACTCCATAGCAAAGGGTATACAACTTAAAGAGCCAGCAGTAGGGTTTGTGTTGTGGAGTGTGATGGATGAAGTACAGGTTTGTTGAAGAAGGATTTGTTTTGTAGTTACAGATGTATCACACAATGTCATTGTCCGTTTATTGCAGTCCAAAAGTTTATTTTAAGCAATTGTGCCTATATAATTTTAGATGCCACGAGGCAAGGGGTACCGTCGTTCCCAGGCCGCCAAGAGGAGGGTGGCGGAGAGGCGTACTGTGGACGTGGAACCTCAGCAGCCCTGCAACACCAGCAGTGCACGTATGTAACCAACCATTTTTCTCAGTAAATGTGTTCCTTTATGTGTACAGTATAGAGTTGTTGCATGTGTGTAAACTCTTTGTGCGTTTTGTACAGTTTTCCTACTAGGAGGTGTGTAGTTGTGGTGATAATTTATGGTTTGTGAAAGTTTACTAAGTGGTTGTCTTTGTATCTGTGTATAAATAGGCAGGGGTACAGGTTACCGCCATGCAGTGCGAAAGTGGCCGATTTCATCCTTGACCGGACGAAGCCACAAGCTGGTCGTTCCAGTCGAGTCACCAGACAAGAAGGTATTATTGTTGTTGAAGTCATGATCAAAGCAATTGATTTGTGGAATGTTTACAGCTTGCATTTTAAAACATATGTATCTGTTTTTCCAGTTTGTGCTGGTTGTCGGTGACTCTCATCTACGAGCCATTGCGGATGGTTTCGTGAAGATGCCAGAGGGAGGACTTTCCTTTGGTGTCATGTCGACCCCGGGGGCCGCTGCTGCCGACCTGAGGACTGAGGTGCTGAACGCCGTCGTGCCTCGGACACCCGACGCAGTCTGCCTTCTGGCTCCTAGCAACAACCTGACAGCCAGCAGGACGGTCGGCGAGGCAGGGGCAGACTTTGCCAGGCTCCTGGCCAGTGTGTGCAGTCGCTGGCAAACGGTAAGCCTAATTGTTCTTGTATTTATTATTAGTATGTCTTTTGTACTATAATGGATGCGGCTGTTGCAGAACAATGTATATGTATGTAATAACGGGTATGACATTTTGTGAAATAATGCCAATTTGTAATGAACAAGTATCGTTTTGTATAGGTGTTTGTCCTGGACTTTCCTCCGCGGCTGAACATCGAGGTGGGTCAGCAGGAGCTCCTGCGTCAGGAGTTTCATCGCGTGGCGGCACGTATGGGTAAGTTTGAAAAAATTTTTGTCAAGTGCAGTGACATGTATATGTGTAGATATGTCTGTTATGTATAGTAACAGGGTATATGTTCTTAGGCTAAGTGATTGAATGGATATTTTATGTTCCATAATATTCGTAATGGTTTTGTAATTAACAAACAGCACATAGTTAAAATATATGTATATATGTATTCATATGTCAATAATTGATGATATTTCCTTTGTTTGTTAGGTGTGAAGTACTGCTACGTCGCTGAGCACTTCCCTTTGAATTGCCTTGAGCTGTGGAGCAGAGATGGTGTAAGTAGAATATGCGGTGACATGGAAACGTCTTTGTAGTCGATATGGCAAGTTGCCATGACAGATACATATTGAGACTCAAATGTCAGTGTGTTAATATCATTGTGAATAACTTATTTTTGCAGGTCCACTTGAGCGACAGCGAGGGGATGGAGGTCCTCGTGCAGTTGCTGTGGATTTTCGCTTACCAGCAACTGGAGACACCAGCACCAACGCCAGTGGTTCCTCCTAGGGCGTCACCGCCACGGTTCTCCCCGAAGGTGGTCGTGAAGGGGGAGGTCAGCGTGCCACGTCCACCACCAAACCCCTTTGAGTGGACACTCGTTGGACGCGGTAGGAAGGTAAGAGGTCACGCACTGTAATTGTACGGGAGAGACTTTGATGTGATGTGTTTTAAGCAGTTTACCGTAGCAATGGTCAAAGGGTATTTATTTGTTTAATACAAACTATGCAATTCTCATTACAGAGGTGCCAACCTGCAGAATGTGAGCCGTCCAGTGGCGCATCCAAAAGGATGATGCTTCAGCAGCAGGTTTGTTAAATTTATGCTTTACTGTAAACAATTAGGATAGGTTTATTGATTTTATGTGTGTGGTTTGCTTTTTGATCAGACAAATTGTAAGCAATAGTCTTTTTTATTTCACAGGTGTTGAAGGAGTGTTCCATCCCGCTAACACGCGTGAGGTTCAGCAGTGCTATGTTGGACGCGATGGAGGAAGTTGTTCCATCGGATCTCACTAGCCCTGTGCAGTCCACTGCTGTTCCAAAAGGCAGAAAGGTAATTTGAATGCAAATTGTATCTGTTGGTTGAGGCTTTACTGTAAACGGTGTCCTTTGTGTGACACACTTTTAATAACAGGCAACATTGCTTATATGCCCACAAGGAGCTATGCATTAAATATGGCTTTAAAAAGTTGATGATGTTTTTGTTACATTAGAAACCGAAGGTGGAACAGCAGAAGAAAGCATCTGCCTCCAAGAGGAGATCGGCAGAGAAGCAGGTTTGTTTTTTTGGTTGTAATGCAGTATTAACATATTTGAAATTGTTTGCTGTACAGTTTGAGTAGATTGGTTGTAACGGCATTTTTACATATGTTTGTAGTATCTAGTAATTGTTTTACATTAATTGTGAAACAATGACAAGAGGCATGGTTTATTTGGTGTATGCAGCGCATTCAACTGTGTTCTTTTTAGGTGGAGGCCTGCGTTGCGGGGGTCTGTCCAAAGCCAGCACGTGCCAGGGCTGTGAAAGTGGCTGTGAAGGAGGAGGTTGGTGCACTTTGTGTGTCATTTGAACGGCGCATGCACAGCTATTTCAGTGTCAATGTTAATGCAGTATAAATTTGAATTAAAAGCAACACTTGCATGTTATTTGTGCTAATTAAGTAGTAAATAGTTGTAGTTGGTGCTTTATATAGGTTAGGTAGCATCAAGTGTACTCATGAAGCAGCAGACATCATTGTAGTTTCATTCAATGTGTGTAAATAAACATATGTTGTTTATGTAGATCACTCAATTGCTGTTTATGTCTAGGTTGAGCCAGAAGCGAGCGTCGTGGGGCTGTCTCCAAAGCCATCACCTGCCAGGGCTGTGAAAGTGGCTGTGAAGGAGGAGGTTAGTGTACTTTGTGTGTTTTTTGAACGGCTGTGCATAGTTAGTTTACTATCATTGTTAATGCAGTATAAATTAGAATTAAAAACAACACTTCAATGTTATATGTGCTCATTAATAAATACATGGTTTGCTGGTGGCCTTTATATAGTCCAGGATGTATCAAGTGTACACATTGAAATGCCACCAGATGTCATTGTGGTTGCATGCAATGTGTATGTGTGTAGTTGAACATATTTTGTGTATGCAACTCATTCAAGTGTATTTTTGTTTTCCAGGTGGAGGTGTCTCTGAAGCCATCACCGGCCAGTGTCGCGAAAGCGGTTGTGAAGGAGGAGGGTTTCGGTATGCGGCGCACACCAAGATCCGACAAAGGTAAGAGCTGTCTTAATTCTAATGCTGGTGTGGGTTTAGCAAAAGTGCAAGCGGCATGTGTGACTGATGCGTGTGTTGGTCGCGATGGTACAGATGAGGTTGTAGAAGTTGGTTCTGGCAGAGTAGCAGTTGAAAGCATTCATGTTACAGCTGATCCTGAGGAGTGTAGTGCTATCAGGGCTGGAAACTGTGTTCGAGGTTCATTTCATCAGGGAAATGATCGGTTTGCATATGCGGGTGTTCAGTGTATGGCAATAGGGCTGGTAAGCCTAGCAAAACATACGGTTGACAGTGTGTTTTCATGGCAGACAAAAGATCTAGACACAGTTGTAGTTTTAGGTGACGAGTTGTACACGTCTCTGCGAGGCAACAAGATGATCAGTGGTGGGTCGGATCTGTTGTGTGTTCCTGATTTGCCTAAACAGGCAGTTATTGATGGACAGAAGTTTGAGTTTGAATATGGTGACTATGTGTCTGGTAGAGTAAATGTGGTTGATGGAGACCTTATCAAGGCTGGCGTACACATGTCTCTACTATCCGGATTGGAAAAGATGTTTGCACAGTATCACACATGTTTGTTGACATTGGGTGCTAGCACATGTGCAATCATTTGTCAAAATGGGAGCTATGCAGTGGTTGATTCACATGCACGCAATGCTGCTGGAATGGTAGATGTAGATGGGCGCAGTGTTATTGCATATTTTAGTTGTATTAAGGATTTGTATGATTACATATGCAATTTGGCTGCATCGCTTGGTGGAAGGCAAAAGCCTTTTGAGATTGCTGGTGTGTGTGTCATCCACAGTCAATCTATGTCACAAAAAGATGAAAGTAGAGATTCTGGCAAGACTTTTGAAAACACTGAGTTGTGTTGTGGTTCAGCTAATTCAGATGTTGTGTTTGTTAGTGTTCTGCCTGTGAAAAAGTTGCAGTTTAGTCCTATTTGTAAAGAAGTTGCCCAAGTTTTATGTAGAGAGTTGAATGTGGAGTGTGAGAAAGTAGATGCACCAATGTCTACCGCAGTGGGTATGTTAGGAACTCCATGCAAGAAGGAGAGCATAGTGGCTGATGGTAATTGTTTTTTTCGTGCAATGTCTCAAGCTGTGAGTGGTACCCAGAAGAATCATAGGAAAATCAGACTTGCAGTTGTTAAGCAGTTAGAAAGGAATGCAGTGCAATATGAGAATATTTTGAGGAGTGAATATTCTTCGATGGTAGAGTACCTTACTAAAACAAAAATGCGGTATGTTGGCAGTTGGGCAAGCGAAGTGGAAATTCAAGCAGTGGCAGATTGTTTTAGGTTGAATGTCTTTACATATTATGATGGGCGATGGCTAGAATATAGCTGCAAAAATAGGCGTTTGTCAGAACAGGGGATCTACTTGGAAAATTGTAACGGTAACCATTATGAAACTGTTGTTTGTGTTCAGCAGTGTCAACTGCAGGGTTGTTTTGGTTTCTGCAAGGTGAATAGGTCCTATTCCAAAGGGTACAATGTTAGGCAGCAAAGTGCAGAGAAAAGTTCAGAGGCCAAGAGAAGGAAAACAGTTGAGTGTACTGCTTTTAGTCCAGTTGTAGTGTCAAGAGTTGGGAATGACAAAGTAGTGTATATTGAGGATGATGTTACAAATGAGCAAACAGTTTGTGATGTTGTGGATGAGGTGAGTAAAACCACATTCAAATTTATTCCTGTGTGCACTGAAGTTGCAAAAACATTATGTAGTAAATGTAATGTGGAGTTTGAGAAACAGGATGTACAAGTGCATACAGAATATGGGTCTTTGGGTGTTGTGTGTAAAACAAATGAGATCGTAGAGGATGGTGATAGCTTTTTTAGATCAGTATCTCAGGTTATCTGTGGTTCTCAAAAAGGTCATCTAAAAATTAGACGTGCTGTTGTTAAGTACATGGAAATTCATAGTGCAGAACATTTGCCATTGTTGGATAGCAAGTATGTTTCGGTGGCAGAGTATATTAACAAGTCTCAAGTGAGGTATGTTGGCAATAGGGCTACAGAAATAGAAATGCAAGCGACAGCAAATGTGTTTGGAGTGGACATATTTACATATAATGGTGAGCAATGGCTCAAATACAGTAGCATTAGTTCAATGTTGATAAATGAAGGAATATACTTAAAGCATTATGAGAACAATCATTTTGAGCCAGTAGTTTGTGTTCAACATGTTGATAAGCAGGTTTGCTTTGATTTGTGTAAAGTGGGTAATTCATCTGAGACACAGTACATGTGTAGAAGGAGTTCAAAAGAACAGGCACAGAGTACTGCAACTATTAATTATTGCTATTCCAAGTATTTGAAAAGGAAAAAGAACTTCCAAAATAAAATGAAAAGGTGGGAGAACATGTTGCATAGGAAGAAGGTTAATGCAAGCATGAAAAGGATATATAAGGAAAATGTGTTGCATAGGGAGAAAGTTAATGAAAGGGTTAAAAGGAAATATCAGGAAAATGTTTTGTATAAGCGGAAACTTCAGGACATGAGTAAAAGGAAATATAAGGAAAATGTGTTGTATAGGCAGAAAGTTAAGGAAATGAGTATAGGGAAATATCGGGAAAATGTGTTGCATAGGCAGAAAGTGAAGGAAATGAGTATAGTGAAATATCGGGAAAATTTGTCGCATAGGCAGAAAGTGAAGGAAATGAGTATAGGGAAATATCAGAAAAATGTGTTGCATAGGCAGAAAGTGAAGGAAATGAGTATAGGGAAATATCAGAAAAATGTGTTGCATAGGCAGAAAGTGAAGGAAATGAGTATAGGGAAATATCAGAAAAATGTGTTGCATAGGCAGAAAGTGAAGGAAATGAGTATAGGGAAATATCAGAAAAAATGTGTTGCATAGGCAAAAAGTTAAGGAAATGAGTACAAGGAAGTATATGGTAAATCAGTTGCACAGGCAGAAAGTAAAAGCCATGAGTACAAGGAAGTATCATGGAAATCCTGAACATAAGAAGCGTGTTTCAGTAGGTAACAAATTGAGGATGCAACAAATGAAAGCAAAGTCAGAACAGTTTGACTTTGTTATGGAGCAGTTTTTGGATACTGTAAAGACAGGGCCAGATTTTGTGTGTTGCGTGTGCCATCGCCTGTTGTTTAGACATCAGGTTTTAAATTGCAAACGAGAGTATTATAACAACAGGAAAGCAGTAGCTTCGATTGCAGATAAATGCATAACTGAAGATTACTTACACAAATGTAATAAGGACTGTGTAATGCCGTGTCAGTGGTTGGATACAGCTAGAGGTCAGCTGTGGATATGTTATACATGTCATTATAAGATTAATAAAGGTGAAATGCCAGCTGAATGTGCATTGAACAATTTAGGCCTTCAACCTATTCCAGCAGAATTGGCATGTTTGAATAGCTTGGAACAACATCTGATTGCTTTACATATACCCTTTATGAAAATGTTAGCTTTACCTAAAGGTGGGCAAAATGGAGTACATGGACCGGTGACATGTGTTCCAGCAAACATTGTGCAGACTAGCAATTTGCTGCCACGTTCTAATATGGAAGGGTCTTTGTTGCCTGTAAAATTGAAGCGTAAGCTAACTTATAAAGGGCATTATGAGTATCAGTTTGTTGACACTATGCACATAAGGCAAGCATTGAAATATCTAAAACAGACAAATGTGCATTATAAAGATGTAGAATTTAATGAAGCTTGGTTAAATGAGTTTTGTAGGGAACAAGATGATGAGGTTTTAGAAAAGAACAGTGAGGCTAATGTAGATCGTGGCGAAACATCTACAGATGTTGTTGAGGAT
>NW_027279727.1:0-22500 GCF_046629955.1 Centroberyx affinis
CATATTACAGTCTGAAGAGGCAGACAAATATGTAAAAGTCAAAATGGCAAGCTAACAAAATTACAAGGCAGTTGTTTAGAGCCAATTCATCAACAGTGATAAAATGCGTGGTTTGGATGAGACTCTCCACTCGGCACTAGTTCTCCGTGCGGATGTGTACCTGGGTGAGCTCATGCAGCACGCGGGTCAGCTCGCTGGCGTAGGGGCACTGAGTGTAGTCCTCCTCGGCCCAGCGGCCCGCCCGGTCGCAGCGGCGCCACGCCTTCTTCTCCCGCTTGCCGGGGCGGTGAGGCGCGCCGCCGGAGGGGTGGGGGGCCGAGCCGAAGGTGGCGGGGGCGCAGGGCAGGAAGGCCAGGATGCCGGCTAGGGTCTTGGGCCACCTGCCACGAGAAACATCTCCAAATTAACATTTCTGGCGAGCTGACTTTAAAGAGCCCATGAAACGCCATCTTTGCTTCCTTGATTAGAATAGAAATTGATTGGAATAGAAAGGCAGTTTCATTTGATGGGAGGGGCAGAAGGGCTGAGTGGTTCAAAAATACTGTATGTGATGGTTGAATTTTTTATTTATGCCTACTAGTGCAGCATGAGGTCACTATCAGAGATGCACTGTTTTCCAGGAGGTAAAAGTCATTTCATGGGGAGTTTAAGAATTTTGGAATTTACACTCTGTGCACCAGATGGCAATTTTACTCTCACTGTAATTAGGAATTTATTGCTTTGCATATTGTTCATTTCCTTTATGGCTACCACTGATCATTTCTCAGATGACTGACAGGTTTTTGCATTTGATTATGGAACATTGGGGTATTTTATTGATCACTTAGACTTTCAGTTGAATTCACTTCAACTTTTGTGTCATTCCGCCTTACATGTGCACAGTGAAGCAACAACCTTTTCTTGGAGTGTTTCGGCGTGAGGGGAATCACAGTGGCAGATGCAGAGAATTCAAGTATCAATATTTCAGATTCAAGTTAGAAACTCTTGGAAAAGAAGGGGAAAATTCAACCCTAAAAGAAGAAATGAGTGTTATCTATGACCTAGAGAAGTGATGAAGACGAAGACGTGAAGACTTTCTTGATGGTGTCATTAAGAGGCAGATCCTGGAGCTGCTCTACTGGCCAGCTTGTGGACACTGTGACAGCAGCCAGAGTCGTTTTACAGGGAAATGGACACTTCATTTTCTGGTTGATGCCTCTTAGTGGTTCAATAAAATAAAGTTCATTTGAATGTAAAAGCTCAACCAAACAACCATATTCCGCCACATTAGCCTCCAATTCACTGACAATAAAGGGGCTCCAGGTTTTCGTTACTCGGTGACACTGACTGTAGATTAAAGTCTTATTCCTCTGGTTCTGCGGCCTTAGGAGAGAGCTGCTCGTGTTCGCACGTATCGATCGAACCGTTAAGATCAGAGGGAAAACATGAGACTTCGGTTTTGTGGAGGATTTTCACCTTAAGGCAAAGTCAAAATCCTGCTGCAGAAAAGTAGCCTAAGTGACGCTTAATGGCGACATTCTGACTTTACCTAAATGAAAATAAAGGAGCGCCACACTCAGGAGGGCTGGTAATCTGTTCTGAGGGTAGGGACCTGCCTTCCCCTCCGCCCCACCTCATCCCCCTTTCCCTCTCTCCCTCCCTCTCTCTCTCTCTCTCTCTCTCTCTCTCTCTCTCTCCCCACGTCGTTACAGCGGTGGCTGCTTAGTAATAAATGGCACTAATTTCACACAACCCCCACCCGCCCCAACAAAAAAAAAAAGGGGGCTCATTTTCCAGCCCATTACGCCGGGGCTCCGGCAGAAACGAAAGGCTCTCTGCTCGCCGCGCTGGATGTGGGCTGTAAAAAGTACAGCGGCTACAACGGAGCGTACACGACAACAACACACCCACTGGGGACGTGAAGGTAGGAGTGGGGGTGGGGGGTGCAACTACAAGACGTCAAGGTGCTCAGATAGACAGAGGACAAGGAGAAATGTGGCGGGGGTGGGGGTGGAGGTGGAGGTGCGGGCGCCTGTCGGTGCCTTTCAGCGACTAACTTTTCCCCCTTTATGTGAAATGCCAGGCTAGTTCACTCCAAGTTTGTTATAGTACCGCAATAAAGCTGGACTACATAGAGTGACCATTTTTGTATCAGGGGGTTCTCAGTATCAGGGGGTTCTCAGACATTTTCATATCACATACTAAAGAAAGAAAGAATGTATGAATTGTCTAGACTGTACAGTACGTGGAGAGATAATAGCGGTGAGACTGAAACCTATGATTAGAGTAGTCGTTCTTATACATTCTTGGGATAATTTCTAGTGAATGAAATTATAGTGGAATGAAACTAGTCCTCATTTGCCTTTAGGACCCCACTTTAAAAGGCGCTGGCTGATATGAGGTGGATTGACATGCCACACAGTGTGTCCTAACACCCTGGGGACGGCTGGTAAACATATCGCAAAACTAGTCCGATTCAAAAGACAAGCTTTTCGTTTACATCCGCCTTTGTTTTCTTTTCCTGAGGCGGTTTCCGACAACGAGCCGCATTCAGATAAGCGACTATAAGATTTCTATGTGCAATGAATACTCTTTAAATGCTATGAATCTTGCCCTCTTGGTTCAAAGTCACCGACATGCTTAACATTTCACGTGGATGCAGCATGTGAGGCTGTTTGAACCCCCCCCCACCCCCCCCCACCCCATCACCTGGTGACCGCTGGGAGGAGGAGACTCACCTGAAGTCCCCCTTGTTGTTGGTGACTCTGTCGGCGGCGCAGTACGGCGCTGACGTCTCCAGCACGACGATCTCCATCTGCCGAGACCTGTTGCCACGGGAACTGGTCACCAGGCACTCCCAGATGCCCGCGATGCCCACGTCGATGTTGGAGAGGACGACCTCGCTGGAGGCGGAGTGAGAAGGCAGGCTGTGAAACTGTGTGTGTGTGTGTGTGTGTGTGTGTGTGTGTGTGTGTGTGTGTGTTCTAGTTTTTATGAGCAGCGAATGTCCTCAGAAGGATAGAAAGATGAGGATAAAGTGAAGAATTGCCGGTCCTCACTTCTATAAGGAGTTAGTTTAGGATTAGGGCTTAGCTTTATAGATAAGAGGGTTACAGTTAGGTATGAAGTGGAGAGTGTTAAGATTAGGGTTAGGGGTTAGGGAACAAATACGGTCAATGGAAGGTCCTCATAAGGATAGAAGCACAAAGATGCATCCGTGTGTGTGTGTGTGTGTGTTACACAAACTAATTCAAGAGGCCCTTGTGTGTGTATGAGTATGCACTGGCTTAAAACGTTGGCTGTGACTTAAGATGATCATTACTCACGCTTATCTTTCCTACTTTGTCACAGCGATTCCTATCTCAATGGAAAATGCCTGATTAAACAAAGGATGGTGAAACAGTGACAAAGAGCCAACGCAGGCCCTTTGCCAAACCCACTAATCTGGAGGATTTTACTTCTTATGTAAAAAAGAAAGCCAGCGGAGATTGCTAAGCAACGGACATTATCACCATGGAAATACTTCCTCCCCGAGAGATGCCCACTGTTTAATTTACAAATACATTCCAGCTGTAGTCAAATATACATTTTTTTGTCCTCCTCGTGTGTACTTCAGGGAACTAATGCCTTTTTCTGCGATTTCATTAATCCACGTGTGTCACGGTGTTCCCGCAAAATGCTGTAGTATTTTAAAAAGTACGTTTTTAAATGCGACTTAGGGGGACAACGCTCCACAAATGGGCATGTGTGACAGTTGACATTCAAATTATAAGTGACAGGCTGGAGAAGGGACTTAAATCTTTCCACAGCGAAAATGATTAGTGTGTGAGCGCTCTCTGATGTGGAGGAGTTTTAATCCCTGACAACGTCTCTCGGAACAGAGGGGGAAATATTTATTCACAAACACAAACTGCATTCACTCTGTCTCTTTCTCTCTGGCGCTTTTTTCTGTCTCCATCAATATTGCAACTACTAGCAATACTACCAGTAGGCATATTTACAAAGCATTTTTCAAAACTACATTGGAAAGTGGTATCAGGAAACCACTCTAAACCTGTATTTAAACCAGTGCAATAATAATTACAACAATAACATTAATGAACAATAGAGAATTAAAGGAGAAATCCACCGTCAGATACTCTTACACTCATCAATCTGTGATGTCCATTGCATTCCAGGAGTGTAGTAAGAGAATTTCCTTTTTTGATGTAGGCCTACCCACTTTCCTTCAACCTGCCTCGTCCACTTCTACTTCAGTTAGTGATTTCCTACATTTCCCAGAATGCCTTTCGACAGCCCCCAGAGAACAGGCAGGAACGTGTCACATGCAGCTGCGGGTTATCAATGTAGATGGGGAGAGTGGCAGTGATAGCAATAGTGAGAGTTTTTAGGGTGAGAGTCACACCCCTTACTCAACATGCAATCTGTCTTGTGGCTGCATTGCATTCTGGTCTATTGAGGCTGCAGTCAGTGGAGAAACTGGTCTCTCTGCTTCTTGATGATCTGAATCCACTAGAGGTAACCTGTGCACCTAAAAATGTAAAAATGACATCACGTTCTGGCCCAGTGTAAACTCATTTCCGCTGCTGTTTGTGTTGCCAGAGGAAGCAAAGGGAAACCTAAGCACGCTGTTATATTCTAATCCCCCTTGTACCAAGCGGACTCAGTGACTTTGCTTCAATGACATTCTGCGGGGGAGTTGGGGAAAAATGAATAAAATAAGTCCCGATTCCATCTCCTCGCGTTCCACCAAAGCTCTCTTTTCGGATCGCTTTTCTAAAGGGCCCTAAATCAGATTTTGAACGCTTGACTGAGATGATGACATTCCGGGGCCAGTGTGTAAGCGTGCGTGTCTGCGAGTGTGTTTGCATTTTTTCTAAAAAAGCATTTTTGCACCGATCGTTTAATTGTTTCGACAGGAGCGTTTTGAAACATTGAGATTAGGGGAAAAAAAACTTTTGACATACAAGCATGTCTTCCATGCGTCCCTGAATCTTATTCTGGGGGGATGAGTCACCCCTCCAGAGTCATTGTAAGGAGGGAGTCTGTATGTCTAGTTCTCTCCATCGTCAAAACATTTAAGTTGAAGAGAAATTAATAAATATTTCTTTTTTTTGCCTCTGGGGTTTCTTCTCCCATGACTGTATCCAGGAATAGGCCGGTCCCGCTGTGTTGTGTAGCTGAGAGTGGCAAATTGAAGGCTCTCTGAATGCATCCTAATCCGCTGATAGTCAACTCAGTGCCGCTACAGCCTCGCTCATCTCACCAAACACCCAGACCAAAATATAACAAAGCCCATTCTCTCGCTCTCTACTTCCAAACCTCTCTTTCCCCTGGCTTCTCTCTCACACACACTTTCTCTCTCTCTCTCTCTCTCCGCCTCCCCCCTTTAAAACAGTAGCCCTCCTCATCCAAGGGACGCAACCGCAAAGTAGAGTTTTAGGTCTCTGGTCGGGCCTTAAATAGAAACCCTCGGGGCTCAGTCCAAATATCAGCCTGTCTCTATGGGACAACGGTAATAGAGCAAACCACAATGAAGACGTATGCTGGAGCCGTTTGAAAACCTAATTTGGACAGATTATATGGACAATATGTAGGGAGGTAAAGCGGAAGGCCCTATATGCACAGGACTAGTATTATATAAAGACTTCATGTACAGCAATTATTGAAATATCCACCAACCTCTCCTTTCATGAAGCAGAGGTTGGTGCACAGAATAATGAAACTGGTTGAAATGACCAGTTCCCCAATTGTATAAGGTTAAGATTTAACAATGCTGACAATGCATTCAAAATCTTCCTCTATAAATTCCACTACTGCTTCCATAGGTATAAATTGTGCATGTAGACGTAGAAGAAGAAGATAAAGAAACCAAAAACAAATTACGGCTGAAGTGAAGATTTCGATTCGGGATTAGTATTATCAGGAGATCTCTGTTTCCACCAAATTATGGTATGGAATTTTTACTCCAGGTAATATTGGGGCTTTAGATTCCCATCAGTGTTAGATCCAGGGGCTTGATGGGCAAAAAAACACAATGTCTTCTGAATTCAAAACCGCAGGGCTCGGCATCATTAACAATCGACGCATGTAAGTTGTCTATGAATCTTTTAGGAGAATGTTCACATGATAAATTGGGATTGGAAACTTTGAGAATGATGCTGGATGTGACACTTCAGTTTCCTGCTGAGAACACACTGCAGAAAAATCTGTCATAGCAAATCATTTACTCCAGCACTGAGTCTGCCAATGGGGTGGCATAATTTCACTTGTTTCCAATGCAAATTCTTGACATAATTTCACCTGTTTCCAATGCAAATTCTTGACATAATTTCACCTGTTTCCAATGCAAATTCTTGAATCTAGTATAATTTTCTTGATACTAATGGAGTGATCTGCCCTATTCTGCCTTTTTTCAAGATATTTAGAAAGTCACTTTTCTAGAAAGTTTCTAGAGATCATCACGGGTGGTAGTGATGATGATAATGATGATGATGACGATGATGATGATGATGCTAGTGTACACACAGTGTGACAGAGCGCGAGTACGCATGTGCGCGAGACAGAGCCGCTGTACTTGTCCTCTCCGACCATGAATAGTCTGCAGAGGGGACAGTTACATCATCGGTGAACGCGGGCCAACAGTCTGCATGCTGGGAAATACACAGGGAAATACCCCTCCCCACCCACCCCTCTGCCTCTCCCTCCCCTCTCTCTCCCTCTCTCTCCCACCAAACTGCCTCACAATGGAAAACTTCTTCCTCGGCCGCTGCAGCCCCGATCGCAGAACCCCCCCCCGGTGAACTGAACTGCCGCACCCAGACAAAACACGGGGAGGAGCAGGGGGGGGGGGGGAATTCAGTCGGTCCGGTCAACGTTTTCGAGGGTGAAGGTCGTCCTCACGCCGAATAATAAACATATGGAGAAGTGGCTCCGGCGTCTATAAAGGAGTAGGGCAGGGGCACACATCCCCTCATGCACAAAAGCGCTGACCTAAATCCACACTAACACTGCGCCATTGTGGAGCAGCTCCCCCAGGACTCATTAGGAACATTTACGCTCGCTCGCTGATATTTAACAATTTGTTTACATAATGTTGCTTACGAGACTGTAAACTTTCAATCTGTCCCCTCTACCGCACAAATGCTCCGAAGCTGGGGCGTTTTTTTTTTCATGCGAGCCCGCCGATCACAGTGTCGGGTTTGTGAATTTGTGTTTTATCACAGCTTGCGAGGGCTCCTCATTAGAAATGCGCATTTTTTTTTGGAACCCACGCCTTGGTCTGTTTTCTTGAATATTCAGACGCACACAGGAGCAGTGCAGGCCTCGCGTAAACATGCATGCAGGCACACGCATGAACAGGATGCACACACACACACACACACACACACACAAACATGCGTGTACGATGTATTGACGAGCTGAGACTGGGTGAACTAGAGTTTGAAAGCCTTGGCATGGTGCGTTCTGAAAGAATGAATAAAATATTCCTCCTGCAGCAGCATCCATACCAATCAGCTCCTTGTCTCAAACCACTATCTGCTGAAGTGACCCTGGACTCACAGTTAAGCCCTGATTGCAATATTCATCAATATCTACTAGTTATCAGTGGTGGTGTGTTTTTCTCTATGTATCACTTTATCCCTCCAAATTATCCCAAAATCTAACAGCCTTTCTCTCTAACCCTAACCCTGGCAAACGATAAACTGATGATCTGAGAGTTAAAACTGTATATGTGTGGACATAATCGAATTTGGTCTCCATGGCAACTGATGCCGCACACAAAACCCCAGTAAGGACCCACAGTTCATCTGGTTAATTCAAGACAGAAATAAAGGGAAAAAAATGAGAAAACGTGCAACAGGGGAAGGGAATTAGAAGGAGAAAAACGTAGTAGAATGCAAGAGCAGAGGAGAGAGATGAGGGTCGGATGTAAAGAAAGTGGAAAAGTTTATGCGGGGTAAGCAGGAACAAGAGCAGAGACTATAGAAAGAGCGACAACAAAGACAAGGAGGTAGAGAGAGAGTGTGTGTGTGAGAGAGAGAGAGAGAGAGAGAGAGGAGAGAGAGAGAGAAATTTTCCTTTCCTCTTTGCCTTCAGTAATATTTCCACGCCAGGTTCCTCGCTTTGTGCAAGATTAGCCTGATTAAAAATGGAGAGGATTAAGAAAGATACCTCCAAAGTGTCGTCTGTAGCTAGCCATGGGGCTCTAAAATGTTTGATTAATGAAACATGAATCACGGGCCGGTCCCACCGCTGCCGCTGGCATCGCTAATGCCGCGAGTTTGGCTCTGCCACCATTACTCAGCAGGAGCCTGGCCCACACACCGCACAGCACCACGGGGCCTCGTGGGGCCTTATTTTTGGCTGCCGCTCCCTGCAAGCGATGCAAACGGATCCGCTTATCGCCCCGCCCGTGCCAGCCAATGAGAGGCTGCGATGACACGACACACTGTGATGGCAGGGAGGAATAGAGGATGCCAAAACTGTCGCGGCACCTCGCAGTTCCAGGTGCCGAAGAAGGAAGTATTAAGCCACACCGAACATAAAAGGAGGAAAAGCTTTATTGAAAGTAAATGAATGCGTTTCGGCTCATAGCCTTCAACTGGAAGAAATTACCTACTGTACAGAAACCACACGCATATACATAAATACGCCTACGCATACATTTCATAATATCAAGCCCGGTGCAGTAAGTAACAGTAATACCATGTCATATTTTGAATACTACACTGGCTGTTTGCCTGATGCAGCCTACAGCGGGATAAGCAGAATTTGGCCGAGGAAAATAGCCGCAAAAACATTTGTGGGTTGACCTTCAAAGAGGTCACTCCACTGAGGCTTTGGCATCTCCGCTCCAAAACGCCGCGCGACAAATCCAGACGAGGGCTTTAAGCCACGCGCTAAATCCTGTGTATTCAGTCTTTCCCCTCCGATGGGGCATGCGGTGCGAGGCTGACTGACTCGGAGGACATTCTTCCAAGGTGAACGACATCGACACGGGCCGTAATGACTAATATATCGCCCACTGCGGCTAAACTGGCACTGACAGCGTCTGGCATGTCAGAGGCCAGCACATTAAGGTTTTTTTTTTTGGTTTTTTTTTTTACTTAATGAGCGCCGGGCCGGTGAAGTCACAGCTCTCTAATTCCCCCCACACGTCTCTCTCAACACCGCCGTTTAGGATGTAGGAGGGTGAAGTTCAGCCCGGGCGCAGCGGAGTGTTTTTGTTGGACCGGGCTTTGTTATGCACTCATCTGCTGCGATGAAAATGAAAATGATGTCTGTTCCTTGTATGTTTCCTACAGGAGGGGTAGGGGGGTCAGAAGTTCCAGGCGCCAAGAGCAACATGACCGTATAGGTTCCACTCGGGGGGGGAGAGAGTTGCATAAGTTGTGTATACAAGGAGGAGAGCAGCGGTTAATTGCGAGCGGGGGCCCTTAATCAGAACGGGAACGAGGTGAAATTCATCGGGTTCCGCGGGGACACGGAGCTCGGAAAAGTACAGTCAACGTTCTGCTGGACTCGGGGTGGAGTAGGGGGGGGTGGGGTGGAGAGATGGGGAGCGGGTACAGTGTGTGCCGATGGGACAGCAGGACCGGAGGGCTGGAACAGCGTTGCGGGACGTCACCGGTCAGCACAGAGCCAACATGGAGGGTCGGTTGCATAAGGAGTTCCCATTAGAATGACACCTAACAATGGACAATGTGGACTGTCCTCTCCTCTCCTGTCCTCTCATCCACTCATCCTCTCCTCTCCTCTCCTCCCCGCCGATGTGGAGAACAGCGGTCATTATTCATCGCTCTCCACTTCGCTCATGCACATAAGTGGTAAGCACAGAGCTATAGCCAGATGATGGGCTTCTGTCTGTGTAGCTGGAGAGTAAACAACTTAACCCCATTGCTGTTGCTTAGGTTTTACATCTACTAGTATTATTGGCTTAAACACTGCTAAGGAACGGCACTACTGCATTCCAAGACACTGAAACATTCACTAAAACATCAGCTGACCCAGTAGTCCAATTATTCAAAGCGATCCTTCCAGCGAAAGGGCCATTGAGAATGACAAACAGTAAATCGCTACCTAATAAAAAGACAAAATATTGACCATTTGTGGTATCTGTAGTAAGCACAATGGTATTCCTTCCCAGAAATGGAGGGGGAAGTAGCTGGCATTCCTGTTGCCAAGTAAGCCGTGCAACAAGAGGCGTTCAGGCCCTGTTGACACAGGGAAACATATTTCTGTCAGCACTCCATCAATATTTATGTTGGGGAGGCCGACTCAGAGCGGGCAGCAGTTAAACTAATCAACAGCAACGCGCTCCTTCATCTGAGCCCTACGTCAAACACGCTTACTACAACACACACACACACACACACACACATACACACGACAGACCGCCGAGAAAACAAAGACAGGAAGAGGACGGAGGCTCGCGGCAGAGCTCGTCTATCAAAAAAAAAAAAAAAAACGTGCGAGAGGCAGTGTCGCCGGTCAACATTATCGCCGCAATTACGATTCAGCATCTGTTCCTCTTAGCGTGTGATCGGCCCGGCGCTCCGGCGGCGCTGTGGGAGCGGCGGCGGAGCGGGCCAGCCTCCGGAGACGAGCCGCAGATTGCTCCGAGGTGTTGGCGCGCCGCCAAGCCAATTCTGTCCTGTCCTTTCAGATCCTTATCAAGGGCGCCAATAACAAAAGGTAAATCACAAGCCCCTATCCGAGAGTGAGAGACAGCGCCGAGAGGGAGAGGGAGAGAGAGAGAGAGAGGGAGAGAGAGAGAGAGAGAGGGAGAGAGGGATGGGATAGAAGTGGGGGAGGGGTGTGTGTGTATGTGCATGTTAGATGTGTGTGTGTGTGTGTGTGTGTGAGTGGGTGCTGGTGAGCTTGGTCAGTGAGTTGCAGTGACCCGAGCGAGCAGAGATGTGTGTGGATCACAAAGCTGTGCTGGATGAGTGAATGCATGTGTGCATGTGTGTATATTTGTGTGTTGACACCATGACACTGATTCAAACGAATGCATGTGTTCATGTTCATGCACTGGCTCACTTTCTTGCATGTGTGTTATGATTATGCACTGCATGTGTGTGCTTCAAACAGCCCCACCCGTCCCCTTGTGTGTGTGTGTGTGTGTGTCTCAGTATGACAGGCCAATCGACCGCTAATCAGCTCTCAGCTCACATTCCCCCCCTCCATCCTGACTTCTCTCTCTCTCTCTCTCTCTCTTCCCCCCTCTGTACCTGGTGAGCAGGCAGCAGTCGTGCAGCAGGGTTTCCTCCAGGTAGACGCCCCGCTCCTCCTGCGTGGCGACGGCCTGGCCGTTGTGGCGCCACCGCAGCTCCACCGACGCGTCCAGGTAGGAGGCGGTGCACTGCAGGGGGAGCCGATCCCCCCGGAACACCACCTGTCTCTGGGAAGGGATCAGCTGGAACAGGGGCATCTCCAGAGGTCCATCTGGAAGACAGAGAGAGAGAGACAGGGGGGGGGTCAGCTTGTATGTAAGTCATTCATCCATCCTTGAGAAAGAGAGCGAGAGAGGATGGATGGAGGAGGAGGGATTGGGGGATGGGGTGGGATTTAGTCCATCTTTCTGGAGATGGAGTGGTGGATCAGTGCCAATATCACCATGCGGCCAAAGGTGTTTTGTGTTATAATACATTTTTTCAATCTTGAGTCATGGTCACCCCCCTACACTACAGTGGGCTATTTCACTTCTAGTGTGATGTTGCCACTTGACTTGTTGCTAATTTTCTTTGCCACTGCATCAGTAACTGAGAGAGAAGTAAAAAACAATAAAAAAAAAAAATGTGGGGTGGAAGAACAACCCAAAAAAAAAGCGCCCTTGCATGCATACCAATTTGAATGTAATGTATAGAAAGGATGGGTTAAAAGGATACAGGAGGCCCCAGGCTTGCCTAGGGCCTAGGACCCCCAAATCACCAAGTTCACCCCTGCATGGACTGCAAATACACAACGTACACACTAAACCATCCACAGACGCAAACACATGCGCGTATACACCATGCACCTGTGCACACACAAACATATGCGTGCACACGTTAATACTGTAAACACACACACAAACACACACACACACACACACACACTCAAGGTCACACTCCTCCCCCTGTTGTTCCCACATGTTGTTGCTGTTGCTGTGTGTGAGATAAACAGCGGCTGATAAAGGAGAACAGCCTTGAGCGCTCCCCTGGACTCTCCTTGACTCCTTACATGTTCACAATGGAAGCCTGCCGCAACACCAGTGATAGGATTACTTACCTAGCAGCTCGCTAAGTCCTCAAGCCTTTTTGCCAGAGAATAAGACTACGATAAGGATGAGATTAGAAGACAGGGGGGAGAGTGTTTAGTCCAAAAGCTGAGCGGCGGAATACGGGGGTTGGGGGGGGGATTTGATTTTTAGGGAAAATCTCTCAGCGGCAGATTGATCGAATCATACTGCTGATAGGATACGTGGATACATATCGGTGTTGTCTGGCCAGGCGAGGCGTGCGCCGGCACCTGTGTTTCGCGGTGGTCACCTTGGGAATTCCTCCGGCGCGTGTCTGATCGAACGCGGCCAGACGTTTCCTTGGACGGGCTCCAAAGAGCGGCGTAAGCATTGCGCTTTGCCTCCGCTTGTACTCAGATCAATTGTGGACGCTGCTAGCGCTGCGGCGTATTAAAGTCTGACAGGCCATTCGATACGTGGGTCGTAAAGTCTTTTATGGCTTCATGCGTTGCTTTGAAATAAAAAAAATAAAAAAACTCGAGATCTATATGACAGATCTGTGTCGGGTGATCTCACTGAGACCGTTACAACCCGCAACATGTCTTCCAGGAGCGGGATAGGCTAGCCGGCAGTACTGTTTATGGTAATGCATAACCCGCTGAGCAATCACAGCCGTTAACTCATGCGGAGCTTTGACCTCAATTTTATACATAAGTAATTCATAGTCATAGGTGCATAATACATCCTAATTCCACTACATGTTGTTCAAGTGGCACGCTTTAATGCACTAACGCACTAATATTGGATTGTTCATGATGACATCTTGGTGTAATTATTTGAGCTGACCATGTTAGAGAGTGCTTCTCTATGATAGTCCTTAGCAACAGTAGCTGGGGCTTTGTTATCTCCACTGGGCGCCACACAGCAGAAGCAGCATGGGGGCCATTGACTGTTGACTTGGCTGATGCTGATACTGTTGAAACAACGCTTTGAGCCAAGGATCAGAGTGTGGCTGCCTGCCTCTGCCTGTTGGACACTGCCAGAGCGAAATGCAATTGTTGGTATGTGTGTGTGTGTGTGTGTGTGTGTGTGTGTGAGAGTGTGTGAGAGAAGGAAGAGGGAGAGAATGAAAGACAGAGACAAGGAGAGAGAGAGACACCATACTGTGCATGCCACGTGACAGTGTGTGACGTCCTGTGTGTGTGTGTGAGTGTGTGTGCATACATTTACGTGCGTGTGTGTGTGTAGCATGTACGAAAACATGAGGATGCCCTTACTGTAAATGCCAGGTGGCGGTTAGAGGTTAACAAATAAATAAAATTGACCTGTTCCTTTGCAGAGGAGGAGGAGGAGGAGGAGGAGGAGAGGGGGCACATAGTCAACTGGCTGTTAGTAGATTCCTCACACAGCTACATCCATTCACCCACTGACCTCCATTCAAACACACTGCAGGATACAGTAACAGTGTGCTTGAGTGGGTGGAACAAGGACATCACCATAGATACGCACTGCCAACCCAGGTTTTTATAGGGCACAGCTAACTCAGAACCAACGCTACCAATCTCTCTCTATGTCTGTCAGCATTCCAAAGCTATACATTCTCCCTATTTTATGGTCTTTTGACAGTAAAGACAGCCAAATATGTAAATGTCATAACAGGCTAGCAATAATATAAAACAGAGCTGCAGGTTTGGCTTACAGACGACGTAAAAATATGCGGTATGGATAGTAGTCTATGAGCGATGGATGAGTGTGTATGAGGGTTTTTTCACACTGAGATTAAACGGTGATGGTTCAGTTCCCACTTTGATCCCTCACCCATACCAAAACATACATCTGTGTCTACGCTCACTTCATCACGCCTCTCTCAAAGCAGCTGATTTCAAAAGAGATGCGCGGGTTGAACTTCAAAGTCGGGAGCGGCGCGCTACGTCGAGCCATATTTCGAAATGGTGAAATTATTAGAGGCACACCACAGGCTATGACACACATGGAATTGAATTTAATGACATGGGGCCCATAAAAGGGCAATTGCACCGCTGTGTCGTCATGCGATAAATAGCGCTATAGAAAGAAGGGGGACTCGTAGGGCGGCGTGTGACATGCCTGTGCCGTGGGGGTTTTCGTCCCGGCGGCGCTACAGAACCAGAAGGCCGCGGATAGATGAGCCGAGCAGACGGCCCGCCCTGACCCCAGCACAGGAAGCACCTGATCCTGGCAGGAAGCCGCGCTCCAGCATTCCCCCTCATTTGCGAGCAGCACCCGACCTGTGACGGCGGGGGGAGGGGGGGAGGGTCATCGCTGGAATGTATGGCCCCCCCACCCCCCCTCGACATCTGCTCCCCATCACACTGGAGAAACAGACTTCTACGGCATAGCTGGTTAGTAAAAAACGATGGAGGGGGGGTGAAATCTCTGCGGAGAAATATTAATATTTTTGCTGGTATGTGCATGTGGAAGAGTGAAATTTCCATCTCGTCTCCTGTCATTTTTCTTCATAAAAAAGAACCGAGCGTCAGGTGCCGAGCGATATCCCATCTGATACCAACGAGAACAAGGTCCTGGCCCGGTGTACACATGTATATGACGCTCCCTGACACAAAGTGAAGCCATATGGAGATAACAGCCATCAAATAACATTACAAGACATTGCTGTTGGAGCGCGGCGCTGTGTCCAATTGAAGATTGCGCGTTGCCAAGTGAATAAATACGGTATTGTAAGATGGAGCTGTGCCGCGGAGAGGCGGAGGGATCCAAGCATGGCGAGAGAGCAGGGAGCCCAGAACGTTATCATTGTAATCCCATAATGGACGCGTTAGGGGCTGAAAGGAGTCGCTCCTCGTCTCGCCACCGGATTCCACTCATGGCTCTTTGTCCAAGGACTGCGCAGAATTACCCTGTAATTGCTTTGGATTGTTCTGTGCAAATGAAAAACACATACACTCTTTACATTACATTACATAGAATAACTCCAGGATGTCTGCGGCCGCCACGTGGAGCTGTCTCAGGACGGAAGAACACACCGTAGGGGAGCGAAAAATGTGTAAAAATGCTGCATTATTTTTCTGCAAACTGTATTTCGCCTCATGCATACGGTGCATCTTCATATAATGTGCCTAGTCACACATACACACACACACACACACAGACATGCACACACAGATACAGATGCGCACAGAAACACGTATGCACACAGACACCAGGATCCTAACCAATGATTTTCTCATTCCGCAGCAATATCCCCCACGTGAGCCAGTTGTAAGGAGAAGAGGAGGATGATTCTATCACATATGAGATACAGTTCCCACGTGGCATCGCGGCACGGAGCAGGGAGATGGAGTGAGGGAGGGGAGGGAGGGAGGGAAGGGAGGCAGGGGAGGGAGAGATTGCCTGTCTGTAACCAGTCTTTCACAAAAAAAAAAAAGGTAAAGACTCTTGGAAGCCTCTCTATTGTAGCTAACAACTTGGAGTCTGTAGAGAGGTTTTGTTCTGATTGGAACCCCCACCCCCACCCCACCACCCCCCCGTTTCAATCGAGCTTGTTGCACCCGTCGCAGAATGGGGAATGGACACCAAACTGCAAAAGCATCCGTCTTAACAAGCCCTTTAGTCTCATATCCGGCCTTAAAACCATATGTTTTCTTAAAACAAGCGAAAGATTCTGTCAATAGCGTGAGATCATTTCACTTGTTCCCACTGCTTTTTCAGTAACGAGTGTCAATATCTTGAAACAAGGCAGATCACTCCACTTGCATCAAGAAAATTACACTTGATTGGGGAGAATTCTTTAAACAAGTTGATTTGCATTGGAAACAAGTTAAATTATCTCACCCCACTGGCGGATTTTTCCGCTTGTTTTACGAAAATTAGATCTTAAGACTCAATAAAGAGTATTTTTTTTCCGGTGCACCTGCCTTCATTCAGAAGATTTACCAGCCATACCACTCAGGTTTGGAGCAGGATATGATTGATGTAAGAAATAAATAAGATCCTTCTTCCTAGACCATCAACTCACATTTGAATATCTGTAGTTAACCTTGCTCTCTCTTTCTTTCTATCTCTCCCTCTCCTGCTAGTCTGCTATACAGTAGGCGAGGGCACACACACACACACACACCATATGCTGTAAAGTTTTTATGTGAAGGACCCCCTATTTTCTGAACCTTTATCTATCCAGGGAAGGGTTTTGCTGATCACACTTAATCCTTTCCAGCAACACCATGCTTACACATTGTTACACACATTCACACCTGGCAGCTGCAACAGCTATAGCTTTAACTATAGGTTAAATGCTTTGCTCAAGGGCACTTTGACAGAAGTTGTTGAGGCAGAGGAGAGCGTTACTCATTCACTTTCCCAGCTCAGGTTTCAAATCTGGGAACTCAAACCAGCAACCTTGAAGACACAATCTCTTTCTTCCAACCTTTAGGCCAATGCTGCCCGTAAAACAGGCAGACATTAGGCCAAGGACCGTCATATGAGGCCATTTATGCCCAAGGCTCTCTCTGACAAGCCTAATATGAAGCTATGATTTAGTGCAAAATTGCCAAACAGTTCACAGCAGGTGGAGAGATAACAGTGGAGAGGGAAACCTATTATCAGAATAGATGTCCTTAATCATGCTCTCATTGTGCTAACCACTTGATAGTGCAATATTAGTGAAATTAAATTGTTTCTTTTAAATAAGAAGTCTCAGAAGACAGAGTTACAGCATACAATTACTCTTTTTTAAAGGAGCTGTATGACAAAAAGTGTCCATTTAATCTTGTACTTAGTCATCAGAAGCCTTAATTCCTTATTTTTAAGTTATTTTATGTTTATTTACATTTTATACATATTTTAACAAACAGAACATTTTAAGACTAAATACAATAAATAAATAACTTAAAATGGATATTTTAGTAGTGTAGAATATAGCTGTGGTGTGTCAGTCATCACCTCTCCTCTCAATCAAAACAAAATTACAACAAAAAAGCTACTGTTGTGCTAGGGGGCCCTCAAGGACTCCTGGGGATTCCCAGCTGATTGTATCTGTGTTGTAGATCCAACCTCCAAGGTAAACTAAAGGACACATTTACTCACATTCGACACACTATCGCCCATTGTTTATCATGCAGATTCCAGAGTGTGATAGTAAACGTGGAACTCTCATGGTCTAACATACCTTTCCTTTAAATAGAAATGTTTCTGTCTTCATCAATTCTCAAAGTGAATGCCTACACACTGCTACTCTGTAAGACCTTCAGTAGTAGAAACACACATTCCTAATGTTGGGCTCTTTAGTCCCAAAAAATTATCTATTCCTCATTACCCATCACTCATTTCAAAATAAATGTTATTACTTGACTTATTGCTCCCTGGGAGTAGTAATTAATTACAGTACTTCTTATATTATTTTTCCTTCAAAATTGGCAACTGCATCCTCTCTTATCTTCAAAAACCAGGATAACTACGCATTGACATCCAAAACCAAAAAGCACTGACGTCCAACGCTCCTGTCATCCTTTGGCTTCATCAAATCAACTTCCACCCAGAGAAAGTAAATGTTTCTGCCATTTCTAATCTAAGATAGTTTAGCGTAAGAGGATGATGGCTAATTATGATGAAAATGAATCAGGGGCTGGTGCTGGGATATAGTTTTTGTATAATTCAAATTCATTCTGATATTAAGAGGGGGTGATAACAAAAGTTATTAACAAAAACAGCTCATTTTGGTGGAACAGTAACTAAAAACACAATATTATAGATAATATTATCATTACTGAAAATGGAATAGTAATTTGTCGCACTACTCATTACTGGGTAAAGTAAGAATATCACTGCAAAGCACAAAGGCTGATGTATGACATTAATTTTTCCCTGGTTGTTGTTTAGCTAGCTCGCTAACCATGCTAGCTAGTTGGGTAGCTAGCAACAAAAGAAGGCCTACATCAGTGTGGTAATGTCACTGCGTAATTTTGATGTTATTAGTATTTTTTTCACCATAACACTCTGCCCTCTTGTCCATTTTGCATTGCATTAACTGTAAACATCATATATAACGTCTTTTTTTTTAAGTAATTTTAGCAATTTTGCTTCTACTCAAGTAAAATTACAACAGCAGCCGACTCGAGTAGGATAGTTTGGTGGTCTTTCCAGCCCCCTGTTGGAAGTTACTGAGACACACAGTGAGGTACACGGTGAACCCTTACCGCATCTGAGCTGCTGTTCGCGCAGGTTGCGGAACTCCAGGCCGTGCAGGTGGGTGGGGAACACACACACCGTGTCGTTGCCGATCCGCACCGCGTTGGCTCGGGCCCAGAGGAGGAGCCACTCCAGCTGACAGTCACAGAACAGAGTCTCGGTGCTAAAGTGCCTGGTGGGAATACAAGACTACAGTTACAACCTGAGAGTGGGTCTGTGACAGTGTGTGTGCTTGAGTTACTCTACTTGTGAGGACCTTCCATTGGCCTAATTCATCCCATAACCCCTAACCCAAGTCCTTAAACTAACCCCTTGTAAAAGTGAGGACTGGCAAAATATCCTCAGCTTTGGACGACATTTGATGTACGTGTTTGCCTCAGTGTATGTGCGTGTCTTTTCGCCTTACAGCACTCTGAGAGCCACGAGGTGTGTGAACAATCCCACGGTCAGAGTGGAGAAGATGTTCCCAGATAAATTCCTGTCAGTGAAAAAAAACACACACACAAAGACATATTCACACAGAAAGCCTTCACTCATCACCAGAACTGAAGCCGCATTATCTCGTGATGCATTGCTGCGGCGATATTATCTCAAATAAACACCGTATTTCGACACGCGCCGTGCAAATCCAGCATACGGCGGCGCACTGTATGTTTTCAATTTAGGGATTACTCACAATTTGGAGAGGTTGCCAAGGTCTAGAAACATTTCAGGGGAGAGGCAGCCAATCCTGTTGTTGGATAGGTCCCTATAAGGACAAAAAAGGCAAACTTTGAATCGGGGTTTAGAGAGAAAGGCACCTCTTCCAGCTTAGTCATATATTTTATATCGATATTGCAAGACAGCCAGGGGTGTGTGTGCCAGGATGCAGGATAGGATCCACTACAAACATGTGGATGCAAGTGTGTGTGTGTGTGTGCCTTCTAAAAATCTAGCGCAAAGAGCTTAAGCAGCTGTGAGAGCTGTGTGGGTAAACCAGAGCCATGTTTATTTATCCATTCTAACTCCTGGGATATCAGTGCTGACCTTTAGTAACCTTTCACCCCTCGTGTAACCGTCGCCGGGCACACACACACGCGCGCACACACACACACACACACCACGTACGCACACGTGCAAGGCTGCGGCGGGGCTTTATGGGCGCGCGAGCGGCTGAGCGCTGTCGCGTCCGTGGCTCCGTGCCCTCGCGCTCTGTAATTAAAGAGCTGCTTTGCTGGAGCAGCTGTGGGAAAATAAGCAGAGCACTCGAGTAATCACCAGTTGGGGAGCACTTAAATTAGCACTCTGCTGCTCCCAGTGCCTGGCACACACGCGCCCCGAATCAGCACCGCTAACTCACTGCCTGCGTCCCTGCCAGCCCAAAAATCCCACTAACTATCAGGCTGCAATCATGTCACTCACTCTGAAGCCTATATCTAGAAAGTCCGAGTGAGAGCGAGGGTGCTCGTCGAGAAAATTACTCAAGTAGAAGTAAGAGCTCACCCGCCAAAAAAAAAAAAAAAAACACACACCCTCGTGTACTTTACTATCTTCCAGAGCCAAAGTCATTACGATTTTGTGCGTGTGCCAACATTCCGAAATTAACAGATGACAGCAAGATTTAAACATCTGTGTGCATATGTGTGTGTGTGTGCGTTTGTACATGTTGGAATCATCATGGAGTCACTTTTTAAGATATATCTAAAAACAGGCTGTGTGTGCAGAAGCTCTATGTTTTAATTAACCTTAAGAGTCCACGTTTGCGTATTTTCAGTTATAATAGTGTAAATCATATAAAGAAGCTTGTTCCCATTAATTGTGCATATCATCATATTTTGTAATATGGGAGTAGTAAACCTTCTGTTCCCCTCACCTTAGACATAGCCCTAGCTTTAGTCAGAGTTCCCACAAGCCTTGAAAATCCTTGAAAGTTTGTGCATTTGAGAAAAATGAAATAAGGCCTTAAACATTTTTGAAAATGCATGGAAAGCCTTGAAAGTACTTGATTTTTTTATTCAAATATAGCATTCAAATTTATGAATATGCCGCAGCTCTCTGGACCTCTCACCTTGCAAGCATCAATACTGGATATTTGCATTGATATACAGTAGAAGCAGTTTGAAAATGAATGATTTCAGCAGGATTTCTTGAGCTGATGATATCATGAGTAAAAATGCCTCTATGATGTCTAATATTGAACAATGTCATGTCTTAACCCAAAGCATGCCAATTCTGACTCCTTAAATTTCACCAAACATGACATTGAGTCATTGAAAAGTCCTTGAATTGAATGTCCAAGTGAGTGTGGGAACCCTGCTTAATCCTATCCAGAGGCACATACTAAGTAGTTATGGCTGCTGTAGTTAATACACATATTTTTACAGTAGCATTGGCTTATCTCTACTTTTACTCCTACTTGAGTATTTTTTTCATTTTGAGCCATATGAAGATATGTATTCTGATTTGAATAAAATGTAACTTTAGTAGTTTATTATCTACTGTCAAGGCACAAAGCCTCTGACACTTGCACCACTTACTATTGCTTGCTTGTAGTGTTTATAACCCACTGTAGGAATTTAAAATGAATATACTCTTGCACTCATTGTAAGTTTGTAGCCAAGAGTTTGGGTTATAAGTGAAGTGAGAAGTGGGCTTGTCACAGGAAGGTCAGCATTTCCAATCCCCAAAATCTGTGCTGAACGTGAATGAGAAACACTCTCCCTTCCCTTAACAGCAAAGCACTAAACCCCCAACTGCTCCAGTAGAGCTGCTGAGTGGCCAGCAGTAGAAGACTGTGGTGGTACTAAACAGAAGTAGCTCTTGGTAAGAGCTAAATCTCTGAAATATAAGTTGCAGTACTTCTGCTTGAGTTACAAGTTTCATAACTCTTTTCACCCTGGACTTTACACACTCCTCCTTGTCTCTTAAGCCAGTGGACTCGTCCCCTTGTCCCCTAGAGAAGGCCATCACAAGGCTTCATCATACTTACAGTCTCCTCAGAGCCAGCAGACCACGGAAGGCCCCGGGCTCCACTGTACTTATCAAATTATTCTTCAGGTCCCTGGAGAAGAGAGAGAGAGAGACAGGCAGAGAGTCAGAGAGGACAGCTAAGTCAGTGACTACACAAAAATCTATCTATCTATCCATCCATCTTTTTATGTTCTTTAAAGCGCTCTCCTCTGTGCTGATGTTAAATAGTGGTAAGCCATTAGCAGTGAGATGAAATTCACTGAGCTGGTCGCTGGCTGCGGCTCATGCTTGCTGACCGTGATGCAGAGATGTAAACCCGAGTGGTCCAAGGAAACGTGATTCATTTAAAACGTGCATGAGGATGTTTATATTCACACAGTGCAGTGCAGTGCAGTCCACAGTATATGGAGGCTCACTAGGGGCAGGGAATAAATGGGAGAACTTCACGTTTCCAGCTAGGGTGATCAGGAAGATGTAAGGAAATAGTCTTAGATAAGGACAACTTTCCTGCATGCTAAAGCCATGAACCACCTCTAGCCAAGAGGCAAGCGCACACGTGTTGCGGTTTCAGCCAGGCACTCCCTGTCCTGTCCTCCTCCCCTCCGAACCCCTGACGCTACTAAAAATGGATCTCAGAAAAATCTCCTTTCTGGTTTTCTCTGCAGGCCAAAGAAAACTTCCTGAAATTGTGTCCCCGGCTTCCTTTGACTTTGTCCGTCCAGTGTGATGAGAATCAGAAGAAGGCCAGTCTCTCTGTCCAAATGTGAGCAGTAAAACAGTGCGACCCGTCCGTCTCAGCCGAGACCCATTTGTTCTCTGGGCTAGTCACACAGGCCACATCGGGGCCAGCCAAAAGAAACAAAACGAGACCAATAGGACTATCTAAGCCCTCGCCTTTGTCCCAAAGTGAGTATAAAAGAAAGGCTAGAACTCTCTTTATTTGAGACATGGGACTATTTGGTAGCAAAATGATCCCTTTCAGCTAATCTAAGTAGAAGCAAAAGAATTCAACATGCTACATTCAGTATAAACTAAATGAGTTGTGGGGCCTTGCAGCATCACCAGCAGTAGATGTACAAGAAGTCTCAGCACTGGTTGTTTCACTGTAACTGGTGTTAATTTGGTCAGTGTAAAGCATCAGTTACACACACAGAAGACGAGCC